>NW_026558947.1:0-100299 GCF_026930045.1 Uloborus diversus
ACCTGGAGACGGCTTTCGCTATAGGAGCAGCATCGTGAGCAGCCGGTCGACGGTGATGGTGCGGAGGGTGGTGGTGGGAAAATAAAATGATAGGATGCCAAAAACAGTCAAATGAAAGCAATAAGCAATCGTGATTGCTCAATAAATTATCTGTTAAGAGTTACTCAAAAATAATTTCATTTCATTTCAATATCTTTTATTGCTTAATGGTTTTAGTTTCCAAGATAATGAGAACAACTTTGAATAAATTGGCACGGTTAAAGGAATTTTTAACTGGAGCAGCTGTTAATTAGTGCTGTATTGGTGAGAATACGGCGTTTAACTTTTGGCTTGTTTCGAAAATTAGCGTATACCATGGGCTTTTTAATGGGCTTGGTACTTTGTATTTCATTCAAATTTATGCCTTCTTTTTAAATTTAATGCTCATCATTAAATTTCCGCTTTGAATTATAAGTTAATCATATTATATAAGCAAATATGCACCTAGTTCAGCAGTGTGGGATGTACTTTCAGGAAAATAAAAAATAGAATATATTTTGTGAATTTTAATCTAAGTTACTCATCAACTTTAGCATACCCTCTTATTTTCTTATTTATGTTCAGTATACCTCCTGCAACTTTTATGACTGACTATAGCACTGCTATTAACATTAAATTATTATGTTTCTAATCTTGATAATAATTTAAGAATCTTGTGCGCTAAATGCCCAAGACAAAAAGAAACAACAGCATGTCTTCTGAGCAAATAAAATAGCCTTTTGTACCGACCAAGACAAAGGGAATCTTATTCCATCCCTTCACACAATCATCTTCAAGGAGCGTCATTACCATCTTTGTGGTAAAGGAGTGACGTCATCATCACGAAGAGAAGAAAAGTGCCATGCGGATGCGAGTTTCACTTAAGTAGGAAACTCGAAATTAATATATGGCCAACGAGCTGGCTGGATCCCGACCATTGAGATCCTAACTCGAATTTACCAACAGCTTTTATTTTCGTCAGAAAAAAAAAAAAAAAACATTGCGGTCGGAAAGAAAAGGTTTTTCCATGTGTGTGTGAAGATTTTTTTCTGTTAGTTTTGAAATTTGTGAAAACAAAACAATCACGTATTTTTCTAAAAAGGAAAAAAAAATGATTTTTTTTCATGAACTTTATTTTTATGATGATTTAGTACAAGAACATTTTTGCAATATATTGTAGACTGACCCAGAAAACAATTTCGGTGGAGAATATGGTTATCTTTAATCCTTTTCTATGGTTAAAAAGGAAAATTCAGCAAAAAGCTCAAAGTAGCACTGTAAAAATTTTCAGAACTACGGAATTAGCAAACACTTATAATCTCTAGAACTAAACATTCAGTCCACTGTTTCTGGTCTCAAAACAAAGATTCATAGAAACATAGACAACTGGTTGCGACATTATCCCCAGATGTTGGATGCATGTATAAAAAAAAACCCATAAGTGCCCCAAATTAGGAAACTCAAACTCAGGGGCGCAACAGCCCATGAGGCCAAGGCCCATCTCAGTGAAAGGTGACCGAGGGCTCTGGGGTGCTCGGTTAGATGGTCAGCCGAACGCGGATCCCACAGAGTTTAAACCCCAAGCTCTCATGATTGTTCTCATTTTGTTGCCCCAATGAAGGGTGGAAAGACTCGTGCCCAACCTGGAAATAGAACCCGGGTCTGCGGCTTGGAAGCGCTACCACTAAGCCATAGGTTTTCGTTGGTACCCAATATTAGGAAGTACCGTCATATTGGGTGACATATGTGACGGTGGGTAAATTTTAATATTTTAAAATTCATACCGTACAGGATAAAGCAATCACCAAAAAGTAAATTCAGCAAAAACTGTGCGTAATTGTAATAGTACGTAAAATAAAACTGTTATGAAAAGGAATATATATATATATTAAGTAAAAAGACCTATATATTTTCAAAGAGACAAGATGGAATTAAAAAACATGTTCTAAATTAAATGATGCGTTTAGTACCAAAATCAGCTAAAACCATTTTCAAAAAAATTACAGAAGAAACAGAAACATTTCAAGCTCTGTCCACTTAATTTTCGAAAGGAATTTATTTTCATTTAAATAACATTTGGTGTACGACTTCATTTTTGTCTTCTTTTTTTTAATTAGCAGCATTGTCTAATTATTTAAAGGTAAAAGTAATTTGCATTAAGCTGGTTTAAAAATAAAAAAGCCCCTTCATTTCTATTAAAATTCCAATTGAAACATACGTATCCCCCAATTTCATGCCTTGTATTATTGCCATGTTGCCCGTAAAATCAAAAATGTGAACTGATTGAACAATTTAGTACAATAATGTTGTTGATGCAGTGCATCGCAGTGCATTAACAATATTCAGAAAGGTTTTAAAAGCACTGGCTTACCTGAGATTCGCGGTTCGTCAGTTCATTTCGCAACCATTGTAAGAGAAACACAACAGTGCTTTTATCCAGATTTAAGCACTTGGTATCATTTCCGTTGCCATCAAAAATACCATTTTGTTCTACGGCTAGTTTGAGGTTTGTAGTCAAAGAATGTATATCCATTTGGGGAGCTGAAATCTGGCGTTCACCTAAACATTCCAGTAGCTTCTCACTATTCGTTTCATTTGAACCTGAAAATTAGAATTTGGACAATGAGAGAATATATTTTCCTCAAAGATTTAAAACATAAAAAAGATTTTAAGGTTGTAAAGTCGAAATTTCAAAAACAGTTATAGTAGTCTGCGGAAGTTTTTTTTATCGGTCCTCGGATATTTTTTCCCCTTTTAAGCGTTGAAAAGTAAACCAATTGGTACGAATTTTTTTATTTAAGCTTTTGATACCTTTTTATAATTTTCAGTGATTTTTCTAAGACGAATGTTCACGTTTGTATAATTACAATTATTAATTATCTTTACATTTAAACATCATTGTAAGTAAATCGTAAATAAATCTAACAACTAACTTTTGTAGCAGTTCTTTAACAACTAGCAAAGTCTCTTTTTTTTTCCTTTTTTTTTTGCCCCCTTTGTTTATCTTTTTTGAAATAAGAGCTTGAGAACAGATCCTTTTCGGAGCACCTGTGTTGCCATATTCAGATTGGCTTTCGAAAATTAAAACATTTTTCGTTCGGTGCTAACTTTTAGCAGTGAGTATATTTTCTTCAGTTAATGGATAGTGGGTTAATGTAAGTATGTTACCATTAATAATTTCATCCATTTGCTTCAAAGCAGCAGCAAGAACTTCACTAGCATCTGCCTCGGCAAATAGAGAATCGCTCATATTTTTTATTTCTTCATGTCGCGAGCTCTGTTCAAGGCCAAATGGCTGAAAAACAAATTTTAAAAAATAGATATTAGTAAACATTAACAAAAAGAGAAAAGTTATATAAAAACTGTTCCTCATTGATATTATAACAAGATGAACCAAATTTTAAAGATTCGCTTGAAGTTCTGATGATTAATCAGTATTTGTTATTTGGAATTACAAAAAGAAAAACAAACTCTTCATTCCTTCTATACGATTTCATTTAATATAATCCATATATTCTATGTAAACTAAAATCTAAATGATAAGCTGCGCCCAAAACAAAAAGGAACATTTTTCAATGTTTCAAAAGAGTTATTACCTTGCTTGTCAAATGCAGAGAATTGAACTGCATATTTATTAATCGATTGTACAGTTTGTGGTTTAAGAGCTTTTGAGAGCAAAATATCGGTATGCATTTGCATTGTATAGTCACAAAATTTTTAAATGCTTAATTTTTCAAAAGAACTTTCTTCCTATGTTGGAATCTTCCTAACACTGAAGGAATTAGACATGCTTGCTTAGAATAAATAATCTGCACTTGCAACTATAGTAATGAAAATCAGTGACATTCCCGTGAACAGATTTCTACCGTTGTAATATCAGTATAGCAGAAAAACTACATTTAAAGAGACAATAGTAGCAACAGTTCAACGCTCGCGTAAAAAAGGTAAAACAAAAATGCAGAAATACCGTACTCAAAGACGATCCAACGTTTTTCCTCTCTTTTCGCTGCTTTTGAAACTCAGTTCCTGACATTTTAGTTTGATGACCATAAGCTTTATCGTAAAATGGGAATTTTGCGATGTTTTTAATAAACAAAAATTACAGTAAACGAAAAACAATAACATTTTTTTTTTTTTTGCTGATATTGTCTCAGAACATGATAAAAATATAATTTAAATTATTTGTACTCGTTAATCTATGAAACAAATTTTGCACTAACGACACTTATAAGTTCCATAACGATCTTAAAGTGGTTAGTGACTAATAATAAATTGAGGTGACTGAATAAAACTTTTCAAGTATTTAAGTTACATCAGTTGCAGTGTCATTCCATACAGATTCAACGGATGAGTTCGCTCGACCACTTTTAATTTTTTTGAAACTCATATCCCAAAATGATGCATATGAATGATGTTTAAAACCACTTTTATTTTTTCTCTAACCTTAACCCTTGATTTTTTAGGGGTCATCAAAAGTGATTTTTGCAGTCAAAAATAGGACTTTTAGACCTTTTCATTTTGGCCAAAATCTATTTGAATTACATTTATGGCAGTTAATTTTACGCTTTGATGTTAAAGTGCATAAGTTGATAGTCTCACATGCTGAGTTACGTAGGTGTAACTTAATAATTAAAATAATGGCAACAGGTTAAAGTTCAAGGTCAAATGTAAAATTTTTGCTCATTTCAAAGGGTCATAACTCGCTTAGGGGAAGAAAACACAAAATGAAATATGGCAAAAACTAATCACTGGAGTCACACTAATGAGAAAATATAGCTGTAGTTGTGTGTTTGTTTACCCTTTACAAATTACAGCCCCTCAAAGATCAGAAAATTGAGAAAAATGACATTTTTAGACCCCTGTAAACCAAAAGGGGATGGAAGTAAAAATGAAATTTCTTGGCCAATTGAATATTCCATTCAAGTACTATACATTTTATATATATTGTTTGGTGTATTTGGTTTGTTAAAAAAATTACAGGTCTTTGAAATTGAGCAATTTCGATAGTTAATTTACGCACTAAAACAGCAATAAAAAGTGTGAAAACTTCATTGCACTTTCTTAAATGGCCTATATAATATATTATACTGAAAAAAAACATATTTTAAGTATAAAAAAAACTGTTTTAATTTGATAACTTAGAAATATTTGGACATGAATGAGTAGTTCATACTTGATTGACAGCTTAAGTAGTTAATTTATAGACTATCTACACACACAAATTTTCAATACACACAATTATATGCTCTGTGCATTAACATATCTAAATTGCCTTAAACATATGCAAACTTGTTTGAGTGTAGTTTAGAAAAAATGAACTCACTTAGTAGTCCTATAATTGTAATGGTGACTTAAGTATATGGCGTTTTAAAATGCTTTACCAAGGCACATTCATAATTTGATACTTTGAAAATGTACTAGGAGCAAGACAATGACAGGGGTTCTAAATTTAGTGATCAACACAAGCTATGTAATAACTTTTTTGACAATAATGGGCATTTTCCTTTGATAGTCTTTTTAGTAACACACTATTCTTCATACCTATTGCTAGGGGACAATAATTTTACAGTGATAATATTTAAATACGGTGGCATAAAGCAGTGATTAAATGTTGTATTGGGAATTTTATTTGCAGAGTCAAACCTTTCTTGCAGCATTTTTTCAGCTAGTTTAATATACTGAATGCTCACAAGGATACATGCAATGGTTAGTAGCAAAAATGCAGAAGGTATACATTTCTGTAGGAATTAAAATGTGACTTCTAGTAGTTCTTTGCAAGCTAGTCTTAGTAGTATCAATTCTTTTTACGGTTCTTCTGATTCTGTTACAATGTTCACTACCATGTGATATTGCATAGAAATGCCATTCAGCTCTCAAGTTGACATCCGTTTCGTGATTACATAAATTAAGAAAGTTCTTTCTATTTTTGTTGTGTATTTGAGTAAAGTATTTCAGTACGCCACATGCTGTGTCACCACCAGAACTATAGTACTACTGTGTGAGTTCATTTTCTTAAAACTACACTGAAGCAAGAAATGAAAAACTCACCTTTTTTTCCTTTCAACTATGTAGATAATGCTTTTGCACGTGTTTAGGCAAGTTACATAAGTTAATGTACAGAGCGTATGTTTGTATGTATTAAAAATTTGTGTGTGTAGATAGTCTATAAATTAACTACTTAAGCTGTCAATCATGTATGAACTACTCATTTATGTCCAAATATTTCTAAGTTATCAAATTAAAATAGTTTTTTTATACTTAAAATATGTTTTTTCAGTATAATATATTATATAGGCCATTTAAGAAAGTGCAATGAAGTTTTCACACTTTTTATTTCTGTTTTAGTGCGAAAATTAACTAGCAAAATTGCTCAATTTCAAAGACTTGTATCTTTTTTAAAAACCAAATACACAAAACAATATATATAAAATGTATAGTATCAACTTATGCACTTTAACATCAAAGCGTAAAATTAACTGCCATAAATGTAATTCAAATAGATTTTGGCCAAAATGCAAAGGTCTAAAAGTCCCATTTTTGACTGCGAAAATCACTTTTGATGACCCCTAAAAAATCAAGGGTTAAGGTTAGAGAAAAAATAAAAGTGGTTTTAAACATCATTCATATGCATCTTTTTGGGATATGAGTTTCAAAAAAATTTAAAAAAGGCCGAGCGAACTCATCCGTTGAATCTGCATGGAATGACCCTGCAGAGAAGATTAAATTAAAAAATCAGGAGAATGCAGCAAAAGTTCAGTTGCTGAGTGGACAATTATGTGATAGTTTCAATGTTTTGATTGGCTTGCTTGAAGTAAAATATCATCAGAAAAGAATCTCTACTTCAAGAAGGGATTCTTTTTCTACAAAAGAATCTTTTTCAGTAAAACAACCATACTGATTTTTTTAGCACTTCTTCAAATGGAGAAAACATTTTTAAAGAATTCCATCGGAAAACCCATTGCTCACAATAATAGAACATATGATGCAGTGAGAAGCAAAGAGCATAACTTTTTAAAGTTATGAATAAAATACGTACAGAGTTCGAACCTCATGTAAGTTTTCAGCGAAAAGTTTTCCTGAATAGAGCTGTATATCAACCTGATACCATCTCTTGTCCCAAAAGAACGGATGTTAAGATGGTTCAAAAATACATATAAAAAAAAAGTTTCTCCTAAATGACGGGACACCCATCAATATTTTTAGACTTGTGAATAGCAATATACTGGAAGAATTTTAGCTTCCTATTTCAACTGAAAGAGGGTGCTCAACCCCCCTCCCCCCAACTGCATAAGTATGAGGAGGGGGTTAAAAAAATACATTAAACTGAAAAAAACAATTCTACATATTATAATATACGCTAGTAATATACATATAGATTGCAATAAAATAATTATTTATAAAACAACAGCTGAAGAAATAATATGTTTCTAAATTTGTGGCATTTTCTATGCTTCTGCTAATGTTAAATTAAGGGGTCATTGAGCATCCTCTTAAAATTTGAGTAGGAAGCTAAAACTTTTATAGCATAATACTGTTAGTAAGTCTAAAATAAATAGGGAGTGCCCTGGACTCTAGCTGAAAGAAAGTATTTTTGAACCACCCGAAGGGAAGTCTCTATGCGATGTTACAGGAGATCACTGTGATCTTCCATTGGGACGCCCTTGGTTTTGGGACAAGGTCACTGCGAGCTTCCAAAAAATGTCCGAATTCGGAAATTTTTATTTGATGATTCGGTAAATTCGGAGACATAATTGTAATATTGCAGTCTCTTTTCATTAGATGTACCGTATTTTATCATTCAGCAAAATTTTGGATTCCGTTCAGCAAAATGGCAATTTACACCCTCCGAAGATTTTAAGTTCTGCGCGTTCCAGCCCAAAATAAATGAGAGTTTCTTCTGTCATTTGCACGAGTTGTCTCCAAATTTTTAATTTGGCACCTACACAAAAATGTGTAATATCTTTTCTTACACCCTTTGCTTGCTTCTTATGTGCTTCATATAATACTAAAAACTGTGAAATTTTCGACAGAAAATAACCGATACTATGATGCATCTATTAATAAAGAATGTTATCTTTAAACTGCTTTGATGACAAATTGAATGAATAAAAACATCTGAACCCATCTCTTAAACAAAAGACAGATATAAAATAAAGGGATATTCATAAAGGGCATTAAAGGCATTTTTTAAAAATCAAGTCTTTTAAAATCTATTTTTTACCTCAGTTTTCAGTTTCTCAAAACGGGAATAAAATACAAACAAACCCTCTACAATCGAGTTTGCGAGTTGCCGAAGTAGTTACGTCACACATACGTAACTACTTCAATTTTTACTTAACTCATCTTGTTATTGTACAAAATAGCACACGATTTATAAATGACATAAATGCATATCGTATCAAAACAAATTAAAAAATAAATTACAACATGTTTTATTTATTTATAATTCAAAATTTTTTTTACTAATTTATTTATTTATTTATTTAACAATTAATTCCTCATTTCTTTTCTTTTTTTTTCTTTTTTTCTTTTTTTTTAAGTTTACAACCACAAACTATCGGCCGCTTTTGAGAAAGAATAAATAGACGTACCTGTTAAAACGTTTTCCATGACTTTCACCAAAAAAAAAAAAAAAAAGCAACAGACAGTTGTCTTATTAAAGGAATAGAACGAAAACTTTGCAGCTCTAATTTTAAAAGAGTAAACGAACTCTGGATGACAGGAAAAATGTGTCAGAGAAGCTAGCAGGTCGTAATTCTAAGGTTTTCAGTCAAAACTGGTTGCACGAAGGTGGGAAGTAAGGTCGGCTGGCATCTAAACAAAATAAAATAAAGATGCTTAAAAAAGACCGGATTTATTCTCCGTCGAAGGCGCGACCACATGATTCAGTGCGCCTATCGTGACGGTGACTTCATCTGACCATTACTGTGAAAGAAAAAACTTAAAGGAAATTCCGACAATTTTGCTCATTCATGAAAATTTTGCTATAGATCATTTGAACTTTAAAATATCGCTCTTGTTACGTTTAAGTAAGAAAAAAAAAAAAAAAACAATTGATAGTTGAACTTCAAATTGTTTTTGAAAAATAGACCTCTACTTTAGACGAAATTGATGTATATTTTTATAGCGCTACTGTTATTAATTAATGAAATCATATTATTCAATTTTTATTTTTAAGCGTATGCTTCAAACATATTGCTTTTCATGATATGGGTCAGAATGCGACTTTTCATCAAAAAAGGGTTAGAATTTAAATCACTCCAAGTCACTTAAAAAGCATTAAATTACGTGAAAAGCGGTAATAAATTGAACTAGTTATCCATTGTGTGCTTATTTTGAAATCGTGATGGCAATAAATTATTATTTGAAATCATTCTTGGTTAAATTTTCATTTAACAACAAAGCCTTAACTCAGAAGTATTGTAAAATAAGAACGTAAAGTATTTATTTCGCTTTGTCTCACCAAAAAGTAACTAAGGTCTTTTCTGTATTTCCTCTAGAATTTTAAAAAGTATTTCATCCTACCTAATTTCTGTCAGTATCAAAAAAACATAAAATTTGGAAAGATTTCTAATTGACCTCTCATTGATTACTCTTTTCTAATTATTCTAAACATTTGTTCGCTCACTCATTCCTGCAACAAACTGAAGTCTTCTGTTTTCAGTTCCAGTTGACTTCCCTTTACCAGCGGTTGACCAGAGGTTGACCAGTTGATCCCTCCCCCCCTTCTCTTAATGGCACAACTGTCGTTGTTTTTTGTTTGTATATTTTCACGCTCAATAGCTCGTCAAGAATCACTACAGGCTGAAACACTGCTTTCACCGAAGTTTATTTCGTGGATTTCTTTTCATGACCTTAAAGAAAAGTTGCTTTTCTGGAGAACGTCTATGGACAGTTCTTCATTTTGCTTATTGAACAGAAGAAAAGCGGACAAACAGCGCGTTGGACATCGCATCACAAGTTCCTAGTTTCCAAACTGGTGTTACATTTATGATTCCATGCTATAAATAATTGGGATGAATATTTAGAGCAGAGCCCCCCCCCCCCCCAAAAAAAAAAAAAAAGAAAAGAAACTGAGCTCGCTGAAACTGAGAAAAAACGATCCTGTGATTGAAAAAATAATTTTATTGAAAATTAAATTTCACTTGATAAGAAAAATGTCAAATTTCCGTGCTCACAATCGTGAACTGTGAAAAAAGATATCCGTGAAGATCGAAGAGATAAAAGTTTTACTGATGTGTGATGACTGAATAAAAACACATAAAATCAAATTTTGTTCCAGAGCACTTCCTATCAAAGGCAAATAAACTTACCATTGAAAGTGAGCAAATCTTGAGTTACGGAGCATGAACATTACATAAATAAAATGATCGTCCTTAATAGAAAAAGAAAAGTGCGTCTTTTCTACTTCAGTAAATTATTTAACTATGAGAAGAAACAGAAACACTTCTTGAAAAAGTCAACGCACCAACCCACGCAAGTTACGGAACTACCTAACCGCGAAGAAATTGCGTTCTAACCAGGAAACAAATCTACAAGGTCAGTCGGAGAAAGATGGGCATTCTTCCAAACGATTAAATTTTCTTATCGCTTAATAAAATAAGAAAAAGAAAAACTTTTCTTGGACCTATAAATTCTGCAGCAGTAGGAATTAGCAAGAGATTTCTAAGTTTGGTTGCATTTTGCACATTTAATAGTGTGACAGGAGTCAAAGAAAATATGAATGGTAATAAAAATGAATAATTGCGGCTACTAAATTTAATTGAATGACTAAAGGCCGACTTACAATAGGAAACAATTAAAAGGCTTAGATTAAGAAATCTAAAACTGTATTCTTAGTGCTGTGGTTGGAAAACAGGGCCGCAGAGGGCCAAGGCGGCCCCCTATCAGTTTAGTCACCAGGTTGAAAAAAGATATTTTGATGGACTCACCAAAAGGAAAGGCGGTTCGAAACTAATTTACATCATCTTTGCAGTATTTTTACAATAAAAGTTAGATATTTCTGTTTACGGCATCCCCCCTCCCTGTGTTCCCCCTAACTACAGAACTTTTCAAACTATTAAAATTATTATCAATGATTTAGCAACTTGACACGTATCACGTTTTATTATGAACTGTTAAAGAAGTTAGCTGAGTTTATTTATTAAATTTTTATTTATTTTTTCATTTATTTTATTTTTATTCTTTTTTTTTTTTAAATCATTTGTATTTACAGAATCGTTAGCATTGGCTCTGTATTTCCATCAAGCAAATTTATGCATTTAGAAAAACACTATGAAGTCATTACTGCTTAAGAAATTTTGGAAGAAAGAAAAATGGTCAAGTGTTTTCCACATGTCCTAAATTTATTTTCATTACTAGTTTATGATCCTGAATTGACCAGGTGTTTATGATGTCACATTTCTCCTAGGCAGTTAAAAGATTGAATTTATCAACATTAATACATCAGCCCTACCTTCTAGGAAAATTCGCAAAAGAAATATTGTGCAATAATGGATTTTTACAATTAGTATTGCGGAATCGGGTTTTGTGATAGTACGAAAAAAATTGAATTGCACTTTCACAACTTTATTTCGATGCAAATTCCAAAAGTTCTAATTAACTTCGAAAAAACTTAATCTGGTTCTGTTTTCTGCGAGGTATTTTTTATTAAAATACGGAAGTTCGTCCGAGAGAAAAAGAGCAATTTTTGAACAATTTTGTGACTCAATTTAAAATTTAAATTTTTTATTGCATTTCAACTATTTCAAATTTTGAAACCGTATACGCATTTTAGGGGCACATCCATAGGCGTGCGCACGAGGGTCACAAGGGATACCGTGGTACCCCCATTAGCACATAGAAATGAAAGTTAATACAAAAGTAGCTGAAATTTTGCCTTTTTATGTTCATTAATTTCTTACCTCATAGGATTTAAAAATGCTTTTTTACTCACAAGATTTGAAAATTTTCCTAAAGCGAGCAAGTATGGGAGCCTATTCCAAGCGTAATTTCAACCTCTTGATACAGTGGTACCCCCAATTCTGAAGCCCAGCGCACGCCTATGGGCACATCACAAACATACAAACACGTACATCGTTTCGTAAATAAAACAGAGGAAAACATCGTTCTGCAAATAATTCATTTGCATTAGTACATTTCAACCTACCACGTTTGCAAACTAATGTTAACAAAATAAAGTTAAAACGCAAAGAGCTCTTTCGAACATCTTACCATAAAATGACTGGCCAAATCATCTCTGGCCATCATAAACTCATAATAAATCACTAGCTTTATCTGTCAGTGTTATTGATAAAAGACGGAAAGGTCACATAGATGTTACACATTATATTTGGCAGTCCTAAAAAAGACCTTGATGAATGAGGAAAATGCTCTTTTTCTATTAGCGCATTCCGTTCTCGTTCCTGCTTTATCAATTTTGTTATAATGCAATTGAGAAATTTTGAAAGAGAATATTTTGTTGGGATATTCTTGAATTTACACATGCAAATTTTTATTTTCCCTGAAGTCATATTGAGAAACAAATTACGTTGAAGTGAAAAACCCTCAAAAATAAAAGTCGAATTTGTTCACTTTTATGCCAAAACATGAAGTAAATGAAATAAAAATAAACAAAATGACAAGAATATAAGAAAACAGAAAAAAATGCTAACTTTAACCGAACATAACCAAAAATACAAAATTTTAATTAACCAATTTAAAATTATAAGAAATTAAAAAAACGTCTTTAGAGATCGGAGAACGCCTCCTTCCCCAAACAGCTTCAGAGTTCGTTTCAAATTATGCTATTTTTGCTTGATAAACTCTCACGATTTAGTCTCCCATGCATCCCTGCCTCCACCCCCCCCCCTCTCCTGGTAGTTGTTTGATCAAATATTGCTCAGCTTTGAGCATTATTAAAAAAGTATTTTATGATATTAGAGAAAAATTCCATCTTTTGCAAATCGTAAGATCTGAACAAACTTGCTCGGGTAAAATTCAAAGCTAATTTTGTTTTCATTGCTTAAATACTTTGTTAAACGGTTATAAATGTACTAACGTTAGAAAGAGAGAGAGAGTATTTACGAGAAAAGTGCAAAACAGAATTTTCAATAACAGAATTAAAAAAAAATACTAAGCACTTTTCATAATGCACTCAAAAGAACAAAATAACTTTTCTTGGTCAGAAAATACAATATTTAAGTATTCTTGTAGTTTTCAATTATTCCTAGAAAATGACTCCAGAAACGAAAAAAAGTGCGGCTCAAGTCAGATAGAGAATTTTTTATCATTATCTAACTTTCTGTCATAAATTTGAGTGTTGAAACATGCTTATTTTTTCTGGGAAGGTTTGGTTTGAAATGACTTTAGCCGCACTTTTCCTCCTTTGTGGAGTCGTTTTTCTTAGAATAATTGAAAACTACAGGAAAATTTAAATATTGTACTTTCTGACCCAGAAAAGTTATTTTGTCCTTTTGAGTGCATTATGAACAGTGTTTGGTATTTTACAAAAAATTCTGTTATTTTATTCTTTTTAGTGTAAATGTATTTCAGAAATTGAATAGTGTTAATATCAGGAAAATTCACCTCTTTTTTTTTCATATAAATGCTTCATACTAAAAGAAAAAAAAACTACATACGTGTCTAAAACTTTAAGCATTTGACTCAAAAAATTAATCCTTGTTTCCCAGTAGGATTTGTTTGTGCGCTAATTTAATCAGAACCATTTAAATATTAAAGATTTGCGAAACTAATTCTTATTTCACAACATACAAGTTACTCGTGATAAATATCCCAATATGCGTCTTTACTTAGCCCCGTTTTCAATTATTGGCATAGATGAGGATAAAAATCCTAAGAAAGCAATGATAGTGGATAAATTTCATGCTTGCTCTGGAGAAGCCTTGATTCAAAATTTTTATTATGATTACTATTAATATTTTACTGTTGAAAGGAAACAAAATTTATAAGAATGGGTTTCATATTTTAACATTTAATGGGGAAATTACATGAAAATTGCTGTTCCATCCTAACCGAAATAATAATTTTATTTTAGAATTTAATTTTTTAGCGTTAAGTTGTACCTTAAGATTAAGAAAATCATTTAGTGAAATCACGAAGTCTCTAAGCGGTCTACTTGCTGAGATATGAGCAAAGCAGACCTCAGATTTTTCCGTGACTATCGGGCCAAGTATAACAAAAGTGTTTAGTAAAAATTAACCTTAATAGAAAAAAAATATCATGTCTAGAAAGCGAGATATTCCGAACAGATTCATTATTTCTCGTTTGATTGAGGAGAAAAAAAGTTGTAGGCAAAAGAAAAAATCCATTGTCTCAGTACTAATTTCAACCAAAAAACAAAAGCCATTTTAATTTAAGAAGAAATATTTTATCGTCTGTAACGCAGATTACCAACCGCCTCGCCGGTTCATGGGAAATTTTTGATTGCTCTTCGGTGATTTTTAGGTCTCCGCGTCGAAAAATTTTCCTTATTCAAATAATTATAATAATAAATAACAACAACAATAAAACTTTTGCAAGTTATTTCTTGAAACTTTTTGTCAATTTTGTGATTACTTTTCATATATACCTGTAATTTTTCTCAAAGGTTATTTATTTTTGTACAAAAAATGCAATAATTACTTATTTTTACAGTTGAATGTTATTAGAAGTAAAGTGTAGTAAAAATGTTATAACTAACTTATGCAACAATTCTTCACTGCCGAGATTTTATTTCATTTATTTGTTTGCTTATTTATTTATGAACTAGTACTTATAAAAAAAAAGAAGAAGGAAAGAAAGAAAATTACTAAATGCATTTTTTTACTCGTTTTTACCGGTCCGCGGGTGGAAAAAAGGTTGAGAAACTCTGATTTATAAAAGAAACACAGCGAACAGTTTTACTTTTTTATTCATATGATTACCGAAACCTAAATCTTTCATTTATATTTCTATTTTTTAAAACATAAGCTCATTTTGATGATAAATTTGGCAATCGTTCAAAATTGAAATTAAATTTTATTTCATTTTGAAGAAAACAGATTGATTTGATTTTTTTTACTTAGTGCGCTTGAATAACACTCGGTGTTACGACTTATTCACTTTCCTATTTGCACAAGTTGAATTTTTGTTGTAACTCAAAATTTTACTAACTGCTTGCCTTGCCTTTCCATGCTTTATTCAAAGTTTTATGTGTACAAGTGTATTGAAAAAATGTATTTGAACATTATAACTTTTTTCTTAAAGAACTAGGTAATTTCAATTTTCAGAAATATGGCGCGTAATAAAGTAAATGAATTCAATATCGGTTTCAGAATAATTAACAATTTCATCAAAAAAGATTATTACTTTTTTTTTTTTTTTTTTTTTTGACCGGTGAAAAGTCATGTCTGAAATTGTACGAAATCTTAAATATATGATAACAAACGGAAAAAAAGCATTGATAGATAGGAAGACTAAGAACAACAGATAGGTAGGCGTTTTTACTTTTGAAAGAGTTTATCGTTCTACTATTCGCTTAAATATAAATACTATATACGCTACTGAATATATTTCGTCATTTTCTTTTTTAAGAAAGCAGTAAATTAAACCGTTTAATTTTGAATTAATATGAATCTATAGATTTAAACAGTCTTTAATATGATTTTAAATTTCCTACAAAGAACTATGCGTTAGCAACAAAGTGTAAACTACTTACGCATAAGTTTTGTGCTTTCAGGCTGGAAAAAAATAATTTAAAAAAAATGCTTGAATCAAAGATCCTCACTGACTCAATATTTTGTTATTGCGCTTTGTTTAACCTCAGGGTATAGAATTTACTCATTGAAAATACAGGTTTATTGAAACTCAGAAAATGTAATTTTCAGTGAAAATTTGCTTTTTATGCCGTTTCTGCTTTTTATTCATTTTATCCATAATCATTAAGGTAGAGAAATCTTTTATCTATTTGTATTCCCTACTTTTATTGCTGTATTTTCTCAACGTACAAGTAAATGTTCCAAATGAAAACTTAGACCACGAGATGATTCAAATCAACCCATTTAAGCAATTGAAAGACGCTTAAAAATCTAAGGAGCAAAAAAATAATTGCTTTTTAAAAACCGTAGGGGGCTGCCTTTTTTTTTTTTTTTTTGAAAAAACATCATGGGCAGAAAAACGGTTATAAATACTGTTGGACTCTTTCAGTTTCGATAAAAAACAAGCATTTTTCAAGGTCGCTATGAGCCTACATTTATAAAAATAATTATCGATGAGCACTTACCAACTTATTCCTTTGAACGTACATGCTAGAACAAATGGAACACGACAATAATGACAAGAGCTAGTTCGGTTTTGCTCATTTACGACGAGAACATATAAAAACTAGAGTCAGAAATCCCGTTTCAGGTGTAGGCGAAAGCGAAATTGACGTCACATCCTGAAAAATGGAGCATGTTATCCTTAAACAACTGTCACGATTTTTGGTATGGAAAGGAATTCTTTTATTCAGGTCTCGTAAAAAGAGGAAAAACTTTTGTATCTATGAATGAAAAGTTTGAGTGAAAAAGAATAGAGTTCAAAAGAAAAGGCGTGTTTTTACAACAAAAGAAGACAAACAATGCATTAAAATTGTAATTGTTTACGTTAGAGTTTGAATTATACAGGTTCAGTAGGTACCCCATCACTTTCTTCGGAGTTTCCTTTTAATTTTTATTTATTTAACATTTTTATTAACATAATCATAAAATTTGCTTGCAGGGATGCACCAGCATTTTCATCTGATGGTGTTATACTCAGTGCAATATGCAGCTAGAATTTACGATCGAGGGAGAGGTGTGGTGATAACAAACCTTATGTATAATAAACTACCAGATTTGAATTAGTTAAAACTAAAGGCCCCGTTTTGCTGCGCTACTGACTAAATGTATTAGAGTTGATAATTTATGAGTTATGTGTTACGTTGTTTTGTACACGCGCACACACGCACGCACACACACACACACACACACACACACACACACACACACACACACACACACACACACATATATATATATATATATATATATATATATATATATATATATATATATATATATATATATATATATATATATATATATATATATATATTATATATATATACACAGGGTGGTTATAAAATAACGTGAGGTGTTTAGAGCCCTCTAGCCAGTCAAGTATTGGACGAAACATTGCCGAATTTCACGGGCGTACTTAGCAGACCATGGGATTTCGATTTATACAATTAAAAATATAGTACCAAAAGTCACCACCAGGGGAAATTTTGGCGCTGCAAAAGTGTATTACTTGCGAATACTGAAGAAATAAATGCCAAAAAATTCAGCACACATCAAGTTTTTCCTTCAATTGTTTGTTGCTTACAAATATGGTACTACAAAACCGACAAGAAATTTCAATTTGTAACGAGAATACCAAAAGTCGTCAAGAAGAAATTTCGGCACAACAGAAAGGATTTCTTTCTTGAATAATATTCATGCAAAATGGTGCATCACCCTACGTTGGACTTTAGGTACTGAGTACATGGTGACAACAATTCTTTTATAGCAGTTTTATTAATCATGCATTTACTACGGTATAGCCATCGTGGTCGCCCAATCTTTCCCCTTGTAACGTTTAGTCATGGGGATTTCTTAACAGTGTTGCGTATCTAAGACATGCTCCCGATATCCAAATTTTGAAAGCTCGAATAACATTACTGGTCGGAGAAATTACCCCCCCCCCCCCTTCGGATGTGTGTAAAATATTGTGCATTGAATGCAGTACCTGGAAAATCTGGATATTAGTCATATTAAACCTCATTTGATAGTGAAAATCATATTCTGAGAGCAAAATTGATGCATATTTTGCAATTAGCATTTAATCTTTTAATATTCGCAATAATGCACATTTTCAACGCCAAAATTTCCCCTGGTGGCGATTTTTTGTACTAATTTTTTTTTTTTTTATTTCACAAATCGAAATTCCATGATCTACTGTGTACGTCCATGAAACTTGGCAATGTTTCGTCCAATACTTCACTTGCTACAGGGCTCTGAACACCTCATGTTATTTTATAACCACCCTGTGTGTGTGTGTGTTTGTGTATATGTATATATATATATATATATATATATATATATATATATATATATATATATATATATATATATATACTTGTTTTAATTAGGTAATTTAATCAGTATTTTTTTAGCATGTATTGATTTTTTTTTTCCGGTAATGTATTAGTAAATGTTACATTTATTCTAGATATGAAAAGATTAAGAAAGCTTTTACTCGTTCACTTGGGATTTTTTGAAAGAAACTGCGTTACTACTTATCACAATTTAAGTTATGACAACTTCTGTATTACTTTTTATTTTGAATTTCATAACTTAACTTTATTAATACTACTTTAGTTTTCATTTCGATGAAAGTCATTTATTAAGTTGTTTAGGAAACTTCATTGTTTCTTTTAATTTCCTCCTCCTCTCTCTCTCTCTCTCTCTCTCTTTTTCCGACTCACTTTTAAATTGTTATAACCTTTGTCAGTTTAATTTCTCATCTTTACTAAGAATAAAGCTGAAAGTCTCTCTGTCCGGAGGATGTCTGGATGTCTGTAGGATGTCTGTGACGCGCATAGCGCCTAGATCGTTCGGCCGATTTTCATGAAATTTGCCACAAAGTTAGTTTGTAGCATGGGGGTGTGCACCTCGAAGCTATTTTTCGAAAATTCAATGTGGTTCTTTTTCTATTCCAATTTTAAGAACAAAAATATTATAAAATGGACGAGTAATTTTCGAAATTATCATAACGTGGAACCGTAACATGGGTACAAGCCAATTGGCGAGAAAATTCACCATACATTTGTAAATATACAGGCGAACCAAAAGACCTTTTAATTTTTCTATTACGGGCGAAGCCGTGCGGGTACCACTAGTATAAAATACAAGCGTAAATTTAGTCTTATTCATCTCAGTCAACAGTCGGTGAAACAATAACCGTTTATATTTTATTGCCTGTAACTGAAAAACTGAAATAATAATATCGATTGTCCTGGTAATTTTTCTAAAACAAAATTACTGCAATTAACCACATTTTCAATGTTGCTGCCACAATATTTAAGTATGTATCACATCAAGGAAAAAAAAAGAAGGAAAATAACAACTATAGAAAAACTAAACTTACTGTAAAATACTTAAATTCAGTTTTGTCAAACTAATTAATTTTATTGAATTATTTTCAAACTAATGATACTATCAGAATGAAAATTGCTCTTTATTTTTTATAAAGAAGATAAAGCGAAATGACTTTATTTGGTTGAATTATTTTTATCTTAATTGTAAACTTTAAAATTCTTTGAATGGAATACATCAAACAAGCAGAAATATTGTTCAAACAACATTCATTGACAGACAGTGCTTTATGTAGTTTTCTCCTTGCAGTTTTCGTGTAATTAGTATGAAAAGCAGTAAAAACTGGTTTAATTAACTATGAAACATTTGTGCGCACATAATGAACACTGTTTTCTTCATACACACAGGCACGTAGCTAGAACTTTGTAAAGGGGGGGTCCAAGGTTGCACGAACTTCAAAAGAGGATGCATGCTAAAGCAGAATTAGTAGCTGATAGTTACACAAGATAAGAAAAATCCAATTAAAAACTGATTATTAAAATATGATAATTAACTAAATTAATTAAATAATTGAAATTAATAGAGCCATTAGTTAAAATTAGTTAACAAAATTTTATATTAAGTGGTAAATTATTTATTGAAAGTTTGTAAATTAACATTAAACTGAAAGTTATCACACACAAAGTTTCCAAACATGGGTGAACCTCTGTCCTCCTGAAAATGAGTGATATATTTTCTATTAATAAAAAGGGCACATTAAAAGAAAAACGGAAAACGAAAACTGTTCTAGAAATTACTTGGAAAATGCATGCGATAATTTAATAAAATATTAAAGCTTTGTAATATATTTCAACAAAATATGTACATTTGTACTTATGCCATTTTATTTGAAAACTAGAAAGTAGCCCATCAAGGTATGATGAGTGAAAATTGCTTCAACTCTTCTACATTTGAACGAAGCAATTGCCTGTTTGGTAATATTTTGATAGTTGAAATTTTAACTCTAACACCAGTGGATTAACCCTAAACTCCGGTAGATAGCGTTCATTGTTTTCGTTTCTTCATTCCTCTGAGATGACACAGTCTTACCAGTAGAACTGTTAAGTTACCGGATCGAGTTCATTTTTATATATTTATAATATTCTTTTGATAATGCGAAATAGAATGATATTTCCAATCTTATCCGTTTTATAATTATCATTCCTTTTCATCAATTAAAAGCTTGAACAACTATTAACTCTTTGAGAGACGGAGGCTTCCTTTGATGCAACCCTTTTTTTATATATATATATAAATTTTTTTCTTCAGCCAACTGACACAATGATTCCAGTTAACTGAAATAAAAAAAGAGAAGCAAGAAATAAATGGGGTTCTCAAGTGAAGTCACTATTCCTCAAAGGGTAAAAGCTGTTCGAAAAAATTTTAAATATTGGAAAAGGCGTATTGCCGTTTTTTAATCATTTTTTTTTTCTAATGGGGCTGTGTTAGAGGCTTTAGCCTTTTGCGGAACAAGTGAGAACCAACCATATGGCATCCAGTCATTCATATGCCACCATTAAGGCGCGGATGTGAATGTCAGAGAAAAATTTGATGCCCAGTTTCCACCAGATGGAGACACCTGATCTCTTTTCGATGCGAACTGCAAAAGGAATTTAATTTTGTCAAGAGCTCAAACGACCTAAGGGATCTTTTACATGCCGATTAATGGAATGTATACCTAATGAATTAAATTAAACATCTGTGTGATTTTATTTTAACAACGTGTTGTTAATTTTAACAACAATACATATCATATTTTACAACGCAGGCAATGATTTTTTTTCTTTAATACGATGTTAGCAAAACACTTTATTGCAAGAAATAGCAAATATCGTTAGCTTGAAGAAAATAAAAGTCGAAAAAATTTAAAAAAAAAAAAACGATATAGAAACGAAAAACTGAAAAAAAATTATCTCGTATTCACCTTTTTTGTTTCTTTGCTTGTAACGCAGTAAATAGCGGTAATTTTCACCTAGTAATTTATAGTTAAATGCAAATGCCTGTTTTTTGTTACGTTTAATGCTACCTTAACAATTTACTAAAGATGGATGCATAGATGCTAATTAAATAACTTCTCAGTACAATTGGAATACAAATATGCTTTATGGGACAACATCGAATAAGAGATGAGAGAGAGAGATAATTCTTTTTCAATTAAAAAACTAACTGTTTTCCTTTTGGGATCATAGAATCACAATTCAGTAAGATTTAAAAGTATTAATTCGTAATAAATTACTTATTACATGCTTGAATATGGCCGAACTTGTAATTTCATAAACTGATCACAGAAAAATATTCAAGTAATTTTCAATTATTTTTCTATAAAATTTTGATTCCGCAAAAAATTCGTTACATCAACTTCAAGTTTTATTTATTCATTTATTTTATTTATTTTACCTTCAAACACGAATTCTTTTTGGGCATTTAATATGTTCAATGATCATGCTTAAATATTGGGGGGAAAACATCAGAAAAAAAAATCTATGTAATTTGTTACTCAGAAAGGAGAGAAATGTTAAAAAATAATCTAAAAGTTCAAATAAAATTGTTATCAAAATATAAAATGAATCTGAAATGAACCATGCCAAAAATATAAAGAGTTAAAATGAAAAAAAATATCAATAATAATTTTTTCTCATCCTCAAGCACATGAAATGTGTAGAATTTCTTTTTTCGCTGCTGGCTTAGAATCTAAAATTAGTTTTTAAATGGAAAACACATTAACACGTAAAATTGCTTGTATTTTTAAGAAAACTTTAAAAGGGAGCACTGGCTCTTACCTAGTTTGGGTAGACTTAATTTTCTTTTGCATATAGTTTTCTTCAAGATATGTTTCCTATAAGTATGATGTAGATAAAAACTGCGTGTTAAAACAGAAAAAAAATCGGAATTCAATTACTGATTCACCAGGAACGCACCTCACTCTGGCTGTCTTTCGTGCAACATGCGTCTATGAAATCCGCGAAAATCCAAAAAGAAAGGAGACAGAAATAAAGAAAACCACACCAATGAGACTGGGGGGCAATAAATGCTTGTTTTTACTTTGCCGATGGCAATCTGATGGACCAAAGGAGAGGGGCTGGATTTCAAGGTCACACGACCCAGCTGGTTTGAAAGACGATACGGACATTTCCCGGTTTCCGACGTAGTGCGCGACAGTAAAAGGCAGACAAAAGTTGGGAACCTGCAGTTGTTGCACGAGGTTCTCGTGTTCTGAATTGACTCAAGGACTGAGAATTTTTCCGATTAATGGGAATATTTAAGGGGAAAATGCAGGGTTTTATAAAAGCATTCTCTTTTGGAAAAATTTTGTTGATGCGAGATGCAACAACTGAGAAAAAAGGACAGGGGTCTTCCGGGAAGGGGGGGGGGGTCCAGACCCCATGGACCCACCCCTTGGCTACGTCCTTGATACACAGAGACTCATTATTTCATTCAGCATGAAAAATGTTTGCACTACTGTGTTTCGCAATCACAAGCAGCTTTCGGGCACAAAAATTAAACTATGACAAAAATGGTTACACTGTTTTTTTGTTGACAAGGGAAATCAGACTTGTTAGCAACAAAACGTTAATGTAACTATCCCTAGTAGCACATAACGTACGACGATATCGTAAAATTTACCAATACTATATCGCTGCGTCATCGGGTCACGATATAAAACGATGTCTAATCCGACAGAGCGTGCGCTATCGTAACAATATCGTATTCGATATTACAACGATAACGGAAGCGTCATTGTGTCGTCATCGTTTTGCCCATAGTTCCGATATCTCCCTATATCGTATGCGTCATTGTAACGATAACGTAAGCGTCATTGTGCCGTCGTCGTTTTGCCCATAGTTCCGATATCTCCCTATATCGTTTATGCGTCATTGTAACGATAACGTAAGCGTCATTGTGACGATATCGTAAGTGACATCGTGCTGTCATCATTTGGTTGACTATTCTGATATCACCCCTATTTCGCTTTATATGTCGACATCGCTAGCTGTAATTAAGATCATCTTTTTTTACAAAGAAATAATAAAAATCAGGTTTGCTCCCCCCCCTCATCTCAACTCTCTTTCCTTTTTTTTTTTTTCACTTTTTCGTAATTTCATTGATTTTTTTAAATTATTTATTTGATAATTTATTTATTTTAATTATTGTTGCTATTATTATTTTGATAGAAAAGATCTGTGCTATGCCAATGACACACACACAAGCTAAATAAATAAATAAATGGAAGTAAATTAATAATTGAAATTAAAAATAAATCAATAAATTTTAAAAAATGAATGCTGCCTCCCCCCCCCCCTTGCTTTATTATTTTTTATTTTTTTGTTTTGTTTTTTGATGCCGCAACTTGCGCCATAATCTTCCCCTGTGGGTACCTTTGATAAAAATTAATTGATAAATAGTTTAATCAAGCTTTGTTTAGTTTTAAATAGGGTTGCGGAGTCGGAGCCGTATTGATTTTGGGGTGAAGGAAAAGGAATTGAACGTTTGAAATTTCAAGAGTTGGAATGAGTCATTTTCTCCCAAAGTTTGTAATGCTGCCTGTGCTTGCGGAGTCAGAGTTTGAATCAGTCTGATTTTAAAGTAGAGTAATCAGAGAGTTGGTCATTTTTCCTCCCACTTCGCAGCTCTGGTTTTAAAGAACTATTTTTAAAAAATATTTAAACGTTAATTATAAGATTAGAAATTATTCTGATATAATTATACATGCGTAATAAAAACTGCAATGTTAAACAAAGTAGAAAAATACGAATATTAATAACAAATTAACGTAAAAGATTTCAAATAGGTTAGATAATGCAATATTTTTTATTGAGAAGTCACAATTGTTTGTGGTTTTACTTGAACGTTGAAAGACATTCTTTCCTGTTTGAACACCCCCCCCCCCCAGAATCCACAGACTGGTGCTCCTCCTGGGCTGTGGCATCCATGTCACCTGACCTGGAATAGATTTCATTTATGCCGGACCCACTTGACTTTATACAATCCTTTGTAGACATCCGGAACCCTGTGCACAGCATCTGGCATCCAGTTCCCTGCATTAATTTGAATTTTGACATCTTGAATCCAAATTAAGTTCTTATTAAATTATAATTACAATAGGAGGCATTTGTAAAAACAAGAATCCCAAAGAGTATGATCCTATCATAACTTGTGGCTGCGAAAAACATAATTTGAATTCAAGATGCCGAAACTCACATGTGTGCCAGGGATTGTACTCTAAATGTTGTGAGCTAAACATTAAATCTTTTTTTTTTTCTTTCCTTTTTTCTAAAAAAAATAAGGTAACTTTTTTAACATGAACTAACAAAATCCTCTGAGGACCAGTCAAATTTTTCTGTGAACCAGTTTTTGGTCCATGGGACCATTGGTTGAGAATTGCTGATCTGCATAGTAAAATGAACACTTACTTCACAAAATTTCTTTACTTTACCTGATGCACTAGACAACAGCAATAGCTATTCTTTGGGGTTATTCAATAGCAACCAGCAAGGTCATTAAAATGACAAAATAAAATTTTGCCTATCAAAATCACTCAGCTAGTGTTGAAATTAATTTTCAAAACTGCTGAAAACATACTTTTTTCATTTTAAAAATATTTGACTTGCTCAAAATGCATGTTATTGCATTCAAACAACTACATGCATCATCTCCCCCTACATAATCAAACTTTGGCCAAGAGCTGAGTATTAAGGGACGGATACAAGGAGAGGATCATGGAGTCACTACCCAACTAAACATCCACAATCGCATGCAATTGTCATTTCAACCAATGCCTTTCGATTTTTTTTTCACAAATTTTACAGCTAACATAACTCATTTATGGTTGGTAAATTTCAAAAATGCAAACAGGATAATTTGAAAGACTGAGATTTCTACAGATTAATCATACACCAGTCACCATTAGCAAACATGGATAAACTTACACCGACAGGAATTGAAACCATGGCCATCCAGCCGGCACGGATCTGTAAATTGTAAGCGGCCCTCTTCAAAAATTTTGCAGTGTCTCAGCGGCTCACTGGATTGCCCCCCCCCCCCAAACGATGAATTTTTAACCAAGTGATAGTTGCTTGTTTCTACCTGTTTCAATATTTCTTCTCAAATTTTGGATTTATTTGTTCAAGTGTTTTTATTTCATTTTATTCTTATATTATAGTTTATTGATTTTTAACTTACCTATTTAAGCGTATCGAGGTAGTTACATGGGTTTTTTAATGTTGATTTTGTTAAACTCATTTCGTTTATAAGTTATGTCAGCAAAGAAACAAGTTTCCCATAATCTTACAGCTCTCCAAGATTTAACCAATCTTTTAATTTCAATCCAAGTTTAAGAACCTCAAAACTGTTTCGGTGTTGAAAGAATTTTTACATTGCACGGAATCAGCTTAACGTAGTACAGGGTAGGGCTTTCATTCTATAAATCTTTCAAGTTAGGCTTACATTTTTGCCCGCTTTATAGGTTTTCTCCCAATTCGTGAATTTAATCATGAGTCAAACTGAACAATGCTTCATACACTCAATGGTGAGATAAATTTACTTTACCTTTCGTTAGTTGGCATTCTCAGCTTCAATGCCATTACATCTGCCTCCAGCTTGGTTATTCGCTATTTTAGACTGATGAGTTCTAATAAGAGCGGAACTGCAGTCCCTGGATGTGATAACCGCAGGCTCCGATCTGCATACCCCTGGAGTGGGGGGGGGGAGGGGGCACGTCCTTAAGGCTCTTCTAAACCTCTCCGTAAAATCTGACACGGCGAAATCACGAAATCTGTGGCAACACAGAGGGTGTTTCTGGGAGGGTCTAACTCGATTTTTTTTGCACTGCTAATTGGTCAGATTTCATGATGGACAGCGTCAATCACTGAGTACGTGAATGGACAGCCATAAATCTAAGCTGTGCCCGAAGGTACTGTCTTTGCGATCGGACGAGGGCAGAGAGAGCTGCGAAAGATTCGAAGGATCCTGTTCCAAAACATGTTTCCCACCCGGCCTGTTTCCCCTCCGTAAATCAGTAAACATGTGTTTTCGTTTCAAAGTGTTTCTAGAGCTGACTGCTTACGATTTCCGAGAATTTAGTATTCAGCGAAAGGAATAGCAGGGAAAGCTGTCTGAGTTTTCCACTCAAGTTCTCCCGCCAAAGGGTGACAGAAGAAAAGAAGAAAGAAGACCATGTGTCAGGAAATTAACTTATTCTGCAAACTATAAAATTTGCAGAATGCGTAGAAAATAGAATTGAGAAATGAAGGCAGAAAAAAAAGAGAGAAAAGAAAAGTTATAATATAAATTCAAGTGCTTTATTAATCATCTAAATTTCAATATTGAACATGGTGCGCACAAATGATGAACAAAATTTTTAAAAATCGAATTTCCGAAACTACTGCACATATCACAATAAGTGATACTTGAGAATAAATAGAAACATTCTAAGGTTTTTTTTCCCTTTTCAGTTACAAACAGGGGCGGAGGGCGGGAACAGAAATTAACGTTGCGAGGGGGGAGGGGGATGTATAATAGTCATTGAGATAAAAGGCGCAATTTCAAGAACTATCACTAACAAAAACAAAAACATATTCCACTATAAATATGGATGTTATTCTCAGACATTAGTCATTCGCCCTGAATAAAATTTTATCAGTTCCACAATGCTACAAGTTAGAAATAAATTCCCGTTCCTTGAATCTATTTTTTCATATCAACTGATGTATTTGACTGTACTCGGGTTTTCAACGCAACATTTCAATCCGAAGAAAGGAGCAAGTAATAAAAACTACCTAATAACATAACATAAAATCAAGTTACATGAGATAAAGTGGAAACAATAGATCGCAGTCCGACGGAAAAGGTATTTCTACTTCTTTCATTCGATTTAAAACTGCTCAGGGTTTGAATTTTTTAATGCAGTAATGAAAATAATTCAGATCAATATCATTAAGTACAATAATGACACCTTGAGAACAAAAATTAACATTACACAAAAACGGTGAACTGTGCACTGGAAAATTGTTAAAAGCCATTTTATAACTGCCGAGCACAGACCAGGCATTAAAAAAAAAAAAAAAAAAGGTTCAAAAGGTTCGCGTACATTCAAGGAGGATATGATAAAAATTCTAATTTTATCAACCCAGTATGTCGAAGGGAAACATGTTAGGAAATATTTTTTTATCATTTCATTGAACAAAAGAACCTTTCAGTAATTCATGCATTAGAGACGTACCGAGTAGCACTTTGGTCGAGTATCGAGTTCCAAGTTCCAATTATGTTTTAAGAAGAACCACCGACACACACGTGACGAATTTTGAACTCAGTGGTCAGTGGAAGAGTAGTATATACCTCCATGTCCACACACACACACACAAATAATAGTTTTAAAAACAAAATTCCAGCCGAAATTTAATTGCGCATTATTGAAAAGATTTGTTTCTGTCAATAATTTTGACAAATAAGTTATTTTTTAAATTAAAAATAAACAAATACATAAAAGGTAGTGTTAATCAAGTTGGAATTAAAACAAATTATATCAATCCATACTTCTAGTCCGCCAAACGTAAATAATGTTTAAAAGCAAGTGAAACAACGTTAACACACTCTCAGAAATGGACTTTCATATTCGACGAAATTTTCTTCGTTTCTGACGAAATCGCTTCCAGGGATATGCTCCGAGCGAACATTTCGTCAAATTGAGGAAACTGCTTTCGTCTCTGGTTTGAAGATGCGAATTTCGTCAAATGTAACGAAATATTTCTTCATTCTAGTTTCGTCAAATCGACAATCATTTTCGTAGTTTTGAGAGTATTAGTTTCGTCAAATTAATTTTGTCATATTTGAGTATGTTAATTTCGTAATTTTTTGAGTTTATTTTTTATTTTAATTTTTCTTTTTTGAGCTGATTAGTTTTCTTTCTTTTTTTTTTTGCCAATACTGACGAACCTCGTTAATTCGAACACGCTTAAAAAGAATTACTTCTAAAACGGACTTTTTTGTATTCTCTGTCCCATTGTTTTTGTTTTTCGAATAAGACGAATTCTGTTAAGAATAATCGATTTTAATGATCCATTAAAGTTCGTTTTAACGAGGTTCGACTGTATCTTATAAGATTTAGTCAAATCTTCACTTCAGAATCTTACCACCATAATTTCCCACTTTGATGCGCATAGTCACACTCACAGGCCCGTCATTTACGGGGGGGTTGACATTCCCCCCCCCCCTTGATTTTTGAACATTTATTCTTTACGTACGAAAGGCCGTGGTTTTAGTTGGTTCTCTATAAAAATTTTGAAGAGTGTACACCTTTTTCCACAATTGGAAAAAAAAAATCGAAATGACTGGCCTGCACTCCCCCTCTCCGCCTAAAGCAAAAGGCAAGTATTTGTTGAAAAAAGAGACACATAAAAGATGTTAAAAAAAATTTTATTAATGTAAAAATACAAGCAGACAATTTCTTTAAAATGTAAAAATAATTATTGCAAATTCAAGTTAAAGAACAATGAAATGATGTCTGGGAATTAGGGCTTTACGATGCATCGATGCATCGTAAAGCCCTAAAATTAAAATTGTAACGGTTTGGTTCTTTTTTTGGCGTTCCAAAAACCACCTACGTTCCTACTCGGGTGCCCAAGTACCTCCCTGCCGTGTGTGTGTGTAACGGAAACAAACTGTTGATTATATATAACTAGCGACGATTATTCATCATTTTCAATAGACTTGGTAAATATGATACATTATGTAATGTTTATCAAATTTACTAGTTTATTCACATAATTTCCTATTCGTGGATAATGCAATAAATTAGGATTATTTGTGGAGTAATGAGATCTTAATTGCAAAAACTGAACATTTTCAAGCAACACCAGAAAACTCAATCGTCTAAAAAAAGAAAAATGTCTCGGTTGCAATTAAAATTTCTAATAATATTTCAATTAAAAAACTGAAATGTGCCTTTTTTTTTGTACATTACTTTCATTTCTTGCCGTGGAAAATGTATATTAGATAATAGTTTTAATTCTATAAAAAAAAAAAGTTTATATTATTAACTATTTAATGTTTACCTAAACAAAACGGAACTTCAAATTTAATTACATATTTAGAATTCTATATAATGTCAAAGTCTTGAAAATTAAAGATCTGAAAGTAAATGCATAACACACAAAGCCTCGATATCAAAAAGCAAACCAAGCCAATATTCTAAAGAAAAACATTTTCTTGTAAGATAACCTATTCAGACTCATTCTGCTGTGACTTTCCGAATTATTAGCAACTTTTTTACTAAACTTCATTTTCAAAGGCATCGTTGTGTGTGATATATCTGATCCTTCCAGAAAGAGACGATTATTTTTAATTAATATTGCTAGTTCAGGAACATTGTCAAGCAAAATATTTTTTCTATACAAACTGACCTGATTTTTAGAAAAGCTATGGACTTTTATTGTATTCACCACTACGAGTCAAGAAATATATTTGATAAATATTAAATAGTAGTCATACCCACACGGCTTTGTTTGTAGTAGAAAATTAAAAGGTCTTATGGTTCGCCTGTATAATTACAAAAAATGTATGGTGAATTTTTCGCCTATTGGCTTACCATATTACGGTTCCACGTTATGATAACTTGGTAATTTACTCGTCCGTCGTATGATAATTTTGCTCGGGAAAGTGTTCTTAAAATTGGAGTAGAAAAAGAACAAAATCGAATTTTCGAAAAATTGCTTCGAGGTGCACACCCCACGCTACAAACTAACTTTGTGCCAAATTTCCTGAAAATCGGCAGAACGGTCAAGGCACTATGCGCGTCACGGGAACCGGACATAACGTCCAGATCCATAACGTCCACGGACATAACATCCATGACCAAAACGTCCAACGGACAAAACATCCGAGGGACATAACGTCACAGAGATCCAGACAACCAGACATCCAGACAGACTTCAGCTTTATTATAACAAAGACTATTTCCCAACTTTAGTGGCAATGGGGTTGATTCCAAAATTAAAAGTTTTTTTTTTTTTTTTTTTTTTCCTGAAAGAGCATGCTTAAAAACATTCGCAACTCCAATAAACTATAGGGGGCGCTGCAATCACTGTCTAATAGTGGATGTAAAAGGTAGAACAAACAGATGCCGTAACTTATAACCTGCTTTGACGGTGAATGACAGTAATTTTTGATCGTGTTTGTGGGAAGCTTTCATTTCTATTCTTCTGAAATTACATTACACAACAAACTGTCTGAAGCCTGTAATTTACCCAAAGAAAACACGTGGCATGGAATGTTTTACCTTTTTCTTTAATATTGTTAATCACCGCAAGGTAGCGTATTCGAGCTCTGGAGTTGCAAATAGAATCTGACCATTCTTTAAATAATTTGACTAAGTTTAATAATTTTAAAAATTTATTTTAATCGGTACGCTTTTATTATGTACGCTTCTGCCGATGACATCACAAATGATGAAATACCATTCACTGTTGCCATTCGTAGAGCGTAATATTTAATTCGCATCTTTACTCAAGTGTAATGGCAACGATATGGTTGATAGCAAACGTAGAGCGCAATATTTAATTCGCTTCTTGAATACAATAACGTGAAAACGCAATACACAGATGCGCCTAAGTACATCATTTGTGACGTCATAAAGACCACGTCTTATTTTCAAAATCGGACATGTTAAAAAATAAGCATCTGGAAATGAAAGTTTTTTCTCGCTTCATGTTTTTTTTTTTTTTTTTTTTGCTTATTCTATCAATTTCAATGACTAAAAATAGTACTTCTGACTGAAGGAAACAACCCCATTTTGAATAATCTCTGAGGAATATGTATAATCGCCAGATTAATCTCATTCTACTGCACATACACTCAGGAGTGGGAAATTTCATGATTTACTCGCCACTTTTCCCCTAATGTGGCTAGTGTATTTTAAGTGAATTCGTTTATATTTTTGCAAATTTCACATCGAGATATAAATCGCAATCACTGTACTTGGCTATATATTTTTTAAATTAATAATTTAATAAAGAAATACATAAATAAAAATGGCATTTCGAATTTTTTTCCCATTATAAGATGCGGTAATTTTCACTGATTTTTCAAACAAAATAACTTCTACATTTAAACGGGGTACTTATATTAAAACAGCATTGAAAAATATATCACCTAAATAATTTCAAAAACTTATCGAATAGAACTCGAAAGAAGAAAAAAACTTCTTTTTAGAACGAGTTTCGTCGATGTCACAGAAATACAAGACCAACACACAAAACGACAAAGAATGAATGGTCATTAGTAGGGATTCAGTAATTTATTGCCTGCCATTGAGGCAAAGCGGAGGAGCGGAGAAGCAGAAGACAAGACCCCAAGACCCTGAAGACCCTGGGGGAGAAGAGAAAGTGGCCCCTCAAAGTGGGAGGAAATGGGTGTGGTCTGGTGAAAGGCGTGTTTTTCGCAGTTTTTCACAATTTTTCGAAAACAAGGCTTTACTCCGTGGAGAATATCAATAGAACAAATTGTCTCAGAAACAAACTCAAAATATGTTTTTAAAGAGAAATGTTCAATCTTTTGCGCTCCTTTTTCAGTTTTTCCATATCATTTTTCAAACGTGTTAAAATAGTCGTTTAAAGTTTTAAAATGCTATTAAAAAAATTTCAAAATAATTACAGAAAAAATAAAAAAGCGCATATCTAGTTCTGTGTCATAGCCATCGTTTAAAACAAACCGCATGAAAATATTCCAGTAATTTCTCGTGTTATGCTTTGCACAGGTAGCAGATTTTCCCGTAGAGAAAGCATTAGCGTCGAAATCCAAGATGGACGGTATAGAAGAGCCTTAAGAGGTTTTAAAAAAAACATGAGCACTACAGCTTATTAACGTTGCAAATTTACACTGTTGGCCTTTGAGGGGCGGGCATATAGATTTTGTTGTAGGAGGGCCCAAAATTTATAGTTACAGGCCTCGATAACCGTGCTGTATTTCATGTATTTCTGCCTTAGCCCTAGCTTAGGAGTGGTAACTTACTGCTAAATCACTCTATATTTGTTATTGTAGCCCTTAAGGAATTTCGCAAAACAGTTTTAACTCAGGAGTGCCCAGGCCCCTTAAAAATCACGAAGACCCCCCAAAAACCAAGAACCTCCCTAAAAAGGTAAAAAATACCCCCTAAAAACTTTTTGGACGCAGTCGGCACCATGATCCCCCCCCCCCTCAGGTGGTCATCCCTATTTAACTAAAGTTAAATCTGTTTTAACCCTAATTTTAGTTTTACGGCAAAATTTAACCAAGAGCCAAAAAATTGAAATATGATAGCCTTCCTCTATTTCAAGAGCAAAAAAATCAGAATACTATACTACAGTCGACTCTCGATAACTCGAAGGCTTATAACTTAAACATTCTTTCATTTCGAAGTTTCCATTTGGTCCCAAAATAATTAAGTTTTTCTTAATACCAAGTTGTTTCCATGTCTCAAATGTACCCCTAGGACTGCACTATAGTCTTTTCTTGTAATGGCAGCAAGAAAAAACAATAAGAATAGACGAAATGTTTTGATGGAAAATTCAAGTTTTTTCTCGCCCGTTGAGGGCGGAAAATATTGTTTTACATTTTTACGTCAATAATTGTTCTTACTAATTTCAAATTTATTTAAAAAATTTCTCAACAAAAATATTTGAAAGCTGATCACTATTATTCAATTACCCAGGAAAATTATTCGATTAAGCTGGAGTCTTTAATCAGACCGGATTACACAATAGGCCACCCTAAGCCCTGGGCTAAAAGTGCAAGCCGAAAAGGGCACACGTCACGGGAAAAAAAAATTAATAGCTTGTTGAAAAAAAAAAAAAAAAAAAACTGGCATGCTATTATGAAGAAGCAAAATTCAACTTTATAGATATGCAACCAGATCTTTAGACAGAAAAAAAGCTATTTGAGGAGAGCTGAGGGGGTGTATGCTTGAGTCGAGGTCCTTTTCCAGTAAAAGCAGATAATTTTCAATATCTTTGATTTGAACAATAATTTCTTCAAAGTATAGCTTTGCTCAGGGTTAGACTGGGTCCTCTCGAAGAGCTCACATTCAAAGGCACAAAGAAAAAGAAAAAAAAATGTTGCACAGGTTCAAGAGAGAAAAAGTTTGGGGATGTCCCATGACACCTCCATTGGGGCGCCTCTGCAAGACATATCACCTATTTTGCACAAAATATTTGCCATAGACTGCTGAAATTCTCTACACACACATTAATTGCATGAAAGTTTCAAATTGATAGCAAATTATATACACAGTTTTATATATTTTGTTCATAATTATATCAGTTATCGGAGTTTGCTGCCAACATATTATTTTTTGGAGCATTTTTATTCAAAATTTCATCACGAAGACCCCAACAAAGTGGATAAAAATACATGGGATGCCCCAAAATATGTTTTAAATAGAAAAAAAAAATAAATAAATAAATAAAATGAAGAAAGTAATTTAGAATATGGTAAGGAAGAGATACTTGCAGTTATAAATGGTCCTAAGGTAAAAAATGAATGGTGAACAAAAGTGTATCAGGAAATTCAAGAGACATATTTAAATTTAAGTAAATAAAAAAAAAAAAAAATACATAAGATACCCACCTCAGCCCAAAGTATCAATATTTCCTTTTTCAGGGGGAACAAAAATTTGAGATTGAAATTTGAAAATTCCTTTATGGGAAAACTAAAAGTTAAATATTTTTGGAAAAGAAAAAGTATGGCAGGATGCTTTACAAAATATTTTTAAAAATAAAAAATACAGTAGGCTCTCTGTTTAACGACTTTCAAGGGACCACAAAAAATCATCCTTAAGTAGAAAGCGTCCTTAAATAGAATGCTTTTAACATTATAGTGGACTATCTGGGACCGTGAAAAGCCGTCGTTAAACAGAGAGCCAACTGTATATATTACGGACAAAGCAAAATACGAGGAAGGAGGCCTTTTCTGAGCCTAACCCCATTGGGGTGGGGGGCTGATTTCGATATAGTTTGGATGTGAGGTGGGGCGTCATTTCAAAGTTTGGCCTAGGGTGTATATGGAACTTAATCCAGCCCTGTCTTTAAAACTGCATCTATGGGGAAAATTTTGGTTTCTGGAGGTTTTATTCATACAATCGGTGTAGTCATTTATCTGTTACCCCATTAAGTGACAGTATCTTAAAAAATTTATTCTGTTCTCTGTAAAGTTATTTTTATTTAATACATATTAATATTTAATTTATCCAAACTATGCATGTTATAATAGTTTATGTATCAGGCACTATTCTTGAGAAACAAAATAAAAATTATACTTGAGAATGATAGGAAAGGAAATTACAGTAACTTGAACTGCTGATTATTGGAAGGTTTTAACCACGTTCTTGGGACTTTGAGTTACCGAGAGATCACTGTATATATTGGAATTCTATTTCACTAGCTTTCTTGTCTGTTGTTGCAACCATAATGTAGAATTTCAGGCAGTTCTAGTGCGCACTAAGCCCATCATTTAAAATTTTTTCACGGGGAGCGAGGCAATGGACATATACACATTGCAAATGTTAGGAAAAAACAGTACAGTAACGCTCAATGCAATAGCTTTGGGACAAATATATTTTGATAACAATAATCGAAAAGAATCCAGGAAAAAACAACATTTTTTTCAATTAAGCATGCAATATGCTGTAAATTAAAATTGCAATCAGTCAACTAAACTGTTTTAAATGACTAAATTAGCAGAAAAGAAAAGCAGTTTTTTCCATCAATTAAACCATTCCACCAGTGCTTTTTGGCCTATTTTTAAAACAAGATCTTCTGTGTTTTTTTCCCGCAAGGACAGTGTACTGAGAAATACTAAAAAGAGGGCACAGGGTCTTCTTAAAATGCCAGGGGAGGGGGGGGGGACATAATAAGAAAATCAAAATTTATTGGGGAAAAAATGTCAAACTATAATTCATCTTGCTGTAGAATATTCAAAATTGCAGCATTTCTAGTAATGAGATGGATAATCCAGGAGCAGGCAAGCATATCTGCCATTTTTATTGTACCGTTTAAAAAAATACTAAACCTAGTTATATACAATGCAAGTGTTTGTTTTAATGGAATTTCATCTGAAATAAATTTACTGAAGCAGCTTTGCATAAGGAATTAAATTTGTGATTTAGTTTCAATTAGCAACAAAAAAATCATGTTTCAGCCATAACAGCGTTCCATTACCTTGCATTCAAACTCACTGTCGCTAAAACAATGTTTAAATTTTAAACACAAATTCATTATTTTAGAGTTTGACTTTGAATTTTAGAGCTTGTTGACGCAAAACAGTCAAATGTCATAATGTAGATCCCGAAAATTCCTTTAAAAAAAAATGAAAAAATATGAAACTTATTTTCGAACGTAGAATAAATTATTTTCGAAATTTCTTGTTTAGAGAGGAGTGACTATCCAATATAAATGGGTACAAGTAAAAAAAAAAAGAAATTACAATGACGTACGACGATATCGTGAAAATAACCAATCCTATATCGCTGCGTCATCGGGTCACGATATAAAATGATGTCTAATCCGACAGAGCGTGCGCCATTGACAAAATCGTCACGCGTCATTGTAACGATAACGCAAGCGTCATTGTGCAGTCATCGTTTGCGATATCTGCCTATATCGTTTACGCGTCATTGTAACGATAACGTAAGCGTCATCGCGTCGCGATTAGAGAAGTGCGTGAAATTTCAAATATTTGAATTTTTTTTATTAAAACTGAATTATTTTTGATTTATTCCATTTTATTCATAAAAATAACTGTACAGTTTTGAAATTTGACTATTATAAGCAATTTTGTAAAATGCCGTTTCGTGTGATATCGTGCCGATGACGAGCTATACAGTAGAAACGATATACGATATCGGGTAGATGAAACGATATACGGCAATGACGTACAGATGACGCTAAGATATCGGGTGCTACTAGGGATGGCGAGAAATTTTAATAATTAGAGAGGATTAATACAACATGGAAACGAATATACGACTCATGTTTCGCAGTTAACAGAAATACATTCTTCATTGTTCAACCAGAAATAAAACTATGAATAAAAAGGATAAAAATAGTATGGGCAAAACTCGGAGAGTTCTTAAGTCGCTAGTGGCCGGAAGAAATGATTTCCTTGATATACACTTTTTTTAACCAGTCGCTACTTTTTTCTTTTACTCAAAGTTCTCAAAAACTTTTCTTGCTGCAATTTTTTGATGTTGACAATCTTTGAATACATTAATCAAAGCAAGTAATATAGTTTCAATGATGATTGATTCATGATTTTTTAATTGCCATTATTTTCATTTAATCGCCCTGTGGCCAAGTGTTATCGCTAATTTTGCAAATTAAAAAATAGTAATGTTGTTTCAAGGGCCACCGAGAGTCAAGCGGGCCCCTTGTCAATTTCGTCGCCCTCACCGTTCCCCCTCCACTCCAAAAACTTGCCAAACTTATACTACTATGATTCCAAGCTGGGCCCCATCAAGGGTCGGACCCCTAGTTTTTGACTAAGCTGACATGACCTCTCGTCGCGGCCCTGGTTGTTTCTTCCAAAATTATAATCGATGCAAAGTTAAGCACTTACAGTGGCAAATAATAATGATACATAATGCGAGATATTTTCGTGAACAAACGCCGATCTATTCCGCAAGACAATTAAAAGCAATAAAAATATCAATGAATAAAATCAAAAGAATAAAATTAAAAAAAGAAGAAGAAAAGAGAAACAAGAACTTACGTTTTGGGAAGAAAGACCAACAGAGATGCGGCGCAATCGGAGCTGTCTTTTGCAGCACGCCTGTCTGAAAAGGTGCGCCGCTTGCAGGTGACAGTCGCAAAATCAGCCAAGGACGGCGGGAGAGAATGAGCCTTTTCTTTGAAATTGTTTTCGTAACATCTCACGCTTGAGGTCACACGAATGGACACAGCGAGTACAATCCGCTAGGGCTGGCAAATTAGAATAAAGATTTCGTGAATCGTGAAAGAATAAATTTATCTAAAAGAAAGGCTTGTACCTTAAAACTTCTGAAACTAATGAGCGACCGAGTGCAATAACTAAAGAACTTATCTTAATTAGAAGTCAAGTTACCCCTACAAGAGATAAAATGTTTATTTTTGTGCGACAAGTGAAAAACCTAATAACAATCTCGAATTTGAAAATTGCACACAACTGTTTCGGGGATAAGAAGGACCTTTTGTTCAATGCAATTAAAAAAGAGCTTAGGGATGGAAAAAAAATGCGGATCACAACCAGGGCCAGCTTTAGTAGTTTTGTCTCCCCAGGCGATGTTGCTAAGTTCTTTCCCTTCTTCCCAGTAATAAAGATACATATTTTTAATCAACGAGTATACTCTCACGTGTTGCTGCAATTTGAGCTGCCAAGAAAAATAACTAAGAAACAAGTTGTTCTCGAGTTTTTTTTTTTTTTTTTTTTTTTTTTTTTTTTGACTCCTTAAATTTTGCCATCATGAAATTTGCCGCCCCTAAAATCTGCACCTCAGAGCCAGAAGTACGTAAGTAACATTATGATAATTTTACAGGCGAGTGGAAAACTTTTCTGGATCATGCGAAGGCTGGAACGTGCGCTCTTTTAACCCTCGTAAAATATTGAAAAGTATATATTTTTTTCTAGGAATTACGTTCACATGGCGATGGCGCTCGATGCGGAATGAACTTCTGCATACAATGCACTAATAAACGTAAAACCGCAATTTCTGGATTTACGTCAGTCTGACTCTGAGCTACAGAAATATGTCGCCTATCCCATGAGCACGCGGCCTGATCACATCAGTTTTTTGCATTGAAAAAGAGAATCGAAACCTTGAAAAAAGTGCTAGCAATTCTTATTGATATTTGCGCAATTGTTTTTGATGTTGTTACAATGTGTTTTATTTCATTTAAGATTTGAGGCAGTGAAAAATAAAAGAAGGTAACAGAAAAAGCTTTGAGTAAAATGCGAGCAAAATTCAAATCTTAGGTAGGCTCTCTTGGAAAAGTTGTTCGAAAAAGTTACGTCAAATATGAGGGGGATGTTTGGTGAACTTCGAAAGTTGGTTTTAGATTTATAGTCACAAGCAATATATTTCCGCTGCACTTCTCACCATAAAATGGAACTGTAGAAATGTCCCTTAAGACAAGCGACACGGTGTAATTGAACCAGAAAATGTGTATACAAACTTTTAGATTCTTACACCTTGAAAAAGATTTGTCACCTTATACTGGATCATGCAAATTATACACATCAGAAAATATATGTAAAATAGCATATTCAAAGGACAAAAGTATAAAACATTTCCGGGATTACTTACCCCCTTGACACCTCCCAACCATGACCTTTCCCCAACCCATGGAGACGTTCGGCCCCCTCAATAATTTTTGCAAGTTGGCGCTCCTGTCTAGCCTTGTCCTGCAAATGAAAGAGTCATAAACATCCGTAGAATACCATTCACGTCGTAATACAGCTGAATTTTGAACCATGTTCTTTGCGATATTTTAGAGGTCGGGGATTCGAACAGTGCTTATAACTCTTAAGATTGTTAACATAACTGTGTTTAACATTAACCTATAACTAAGAATTTAACATAATTTGAAAACTTGGCGATAAGATTCAGAGCACACTGGGATTTTTTTTTTTTTTTTTTTTGATCATGTGCTGTTTATTTTTTGGTGAAAATGTCGTTTGTTGAAAAAAGTTCTTGAAGAAAACCATGTTCAAAATCGAACGTTCACAATGAACAATTCAAAAGATTTTAACATTAACGTCTACGAGGAAATTTAATGGAAATGCAGATGCTGAACTTAAAAGAGGATTTGCTTGAAACAAACTTCCTTAGAATAAGGTCTAGGGGGGGGGGGATGGGACATGTTCGAAAACAAACGTTCAAAACGAATTTTTAAAAAAATTAGCATCAACGCTACGCCTACAGGAAGTTTAAGACAATTGTACAGTCGAGTACCGACTTACGCGAGGGATGCGTTCCAAGACCCCTCGCGTAAGTCGAAATTTCGCGTTGTAGAAAAAGGTATGTATACCATTTTTTTTTTTTTTTTTTTTTTTTTTTATCATACCATATTCTTTTAGGCATTTATAAATACCTCTTAAACTGTTTTAAAGTATTTCTCAAGTATACATTAGTCTCTTATACAAAGAGAACTGAACTTTTACCGTATTTAAAAAATTAAAAAAAAGGTGTTTTATCTGTATATATAATTTAGTATAAAGTACTTTAAGATGCACAAAATGATCAATGGGAGGGAAAGACATGAAATAAAACAACACGGCACGCACAGTATGTAGTAATAATAAAATGTTGCACGATAATAGTACTGTACAGTAGATACAGTAATAATATTTATGAGTTAAAAAATAAAGATGATGATTTACGCTCCATGGTCAGATGGTTATTCTTATCTAGTACATTTTTAAATTCGGTTGATTCACTTTTCTTTTATAACGTTTCAATTCGTGGCAGCAGCCCCTCTTCCTGATCTCTTTAATCCATGATAACAAGAGCAGTTTCCATTTTCATAATAGTATTTACTTTGCTTAGACATTACTGTGCAAGTTTCAATACCTAACCCAAGTTATGAACTTTTACGGATATCTTTTTTGTTTTGACTTTTAATTGTATGTATGGAGGTTTCACTCATACTTATTGTCGTGCTACCGTCGACGTTTGGTAGTTCAAGCATATCAAGAATCTTGACCTTTTTTTGTCAGAAACTTTCTTTTTCCCATGTTCAAACTTAGGATGAAACAGCGCACTAAGGTGCCATTATATTCCATGAACTTTAATATTTGGAATGAGGGGAAAAAAATGAAAGAAGCTGAGTGGTTATTTGATGCACTAACAACGCAACGTGCAGACTTGTATGGTGTGGGAATTTTTGCTGTCAGTGATGCTAAAGGGGTGTAATAACATTCATGAAATCAATATTTAGTGGCCAGTAATGCAGCCGATACTTCCTTTAAAAAAGAATCGTGTTGTAGACGAGGAAATCGCGTTAGCTCTAAAATTCGTTACTTGTAAAAAATTCGCGTTGTAGCCATTTCGCGTAAGTCGAATCGCGTTGTAGCGGGAGTCGACTGTAGATCCCAAACTTGAAGGTGAATTTGTTTCTAACAAACTTTGTTGGAAAAAGCTTTTGACGAAGATCATATTTTAAAATGAAAAATTCAAAGGTTTTTAATATTAAAGCCTACGGCGAATTTTTAATCAAATCTAGATCTCGAACTTGAAGGAAGATTTGCTTCAAATAAATTTAGTTGGGAATAGTTTGTGACGAAGAACATGTTCAAAAAGAAACTTTCGAAATAAACAATTAAAAAAAAAAAAAAAACAATAACGCCAGTGGGAGAATTAATTTTACTATGCAGAAAATTCCAAACTTGCGAATGACCTAAAACTTAAACATGTGAATGAAATATTTCTCCTCCATAATATCCAATTACGTGAAAAATAGGCTTAAAATAGGAATAGAAAAAGGACAAAATCGAGTTTGCGAAAAAACGCTTCGAGGTGCACATCCCTATGCTGCAAACAAATGTTGTGCCAAATTTCATGAAAATCAGCAAAACGGTCTTGGCGCTATGCGTGTCACAGAGATCTAAACTTTCTGCTTTATTATTAGTACAGATTTATATATATATGGACCATTTCAAGGAAAACGGTCAATTTATCCCACACGCGACATCTCATGTATTTCATGTAAAAAAAAAATTAAAAGGGTACTGTCTAACCACGGAGTGTATGGAAAGGTAAACATCCGGTTTACACGCGGAAATGGAAGCATCTATTAGTTTTCAGGGATGTCAGATTTTGCAGATGTATGTTAGCCTCTAAATTAAGCTGAGGTCTCGTTCAAATAAGCGGAATACGCGCATAAAATTTTTATTTTCCCCCTCATTCAGATGGAGTCGCCCCAACTGGATGTTTGCCAATTCCATACAATCCGTGGTCAAACAGTAATAAACAAAATTTGCTGCTTTAGAAATCACAAACATATGTGTGATTTCTTAAACAAAAACTTTGTTATACCGTTCAAAATTATTCCTTGTAATGAAATCGTGCAGGGCAAAATGGCGGCTTTTCGAATGGCCCGTATTCAGATTCAAAATAATATGTTGGAATTTTTCGTTTTTTTTTTTTTTTTTTTTTTTGGTAATTCTCTTCTTCAATTTGCTTCTTGTAAAATTACTAGCTGCGTTAACCGGCTTTGCCCGGTTACTTTGAAAACAAAACTTTTGTCAAGTGATGACGTATATTGAACAATCAGGCATAAATAAAAGAAAAAAAAACCCATCATGCAAAATTTTCCCTCCAAACAATGACGACTAATACTTTTAAGAAATTAAAACAAAATGAGATAGATGGATTTAAAAAGCGTAACCATGGAAACACAAAATAAAATAAGTTTAGGAATTGAAAATGAAAAAGATGGAAATAAACAACGGATTCAAAATGCGTTACCGTGGAAACGCAAAATAAAATGGTTAAAAACTTGAATAGAGAACAGATTTTTGAACTTCATTTAATTCGCTTGTAACTTTTTTTCTAATGGAGATGAGGGTTAAACTTTCGACCTTAGGTCGAGTTAGATCTGAAGTAAAAAAGCAGCTCTTCTTAGGCTGTCAAAAAGAAAACTGGGATAATTCCTTCACTTTTTATTGATGGATTTAGTGAAGAAAGTAGTGCCTAAATTTCAGCTAAGCCTGAAAAAATTCGAGCTAAAAACGTAAAAAACTCCCGCCGCAATTAAGTTAGAGCATTGAAACAAATTGCGTAGGACGGGAAAAATTCTTTCCTTTCCAACGATATATAATATTACTATTTGCGAGTAATTTTTCATCCCCATATTCGGGAATTTATGTGAAAATTGGGCCTAAATTGGAATATAAAATGAACTATTCATCGAATTGTTTTCGATCTGGTCTGCAAACCTTCTCAGGACTTAAAGGAATAAACTGTGAAAATTTCAGCGAAATCGGCCGGGTAGTTCTCGAGTTTTGCGAATTCAAACACACAGACGCTTTTTGGAGGCTTCATTTTATACTATACTAGCTGCGTTGCCCGGCTTTGCCCGGTCTATTTTGAAAACAAAAATTGTGTCAAGTGACGTATATTCAACAATCAGGCATAAATAAAAGAAAAAAAAATCATCATGCAAAATTTCAACTCCAAACAATGACGACTGATATTAAAATACTTTTAAGAAATTAAAATAAAATGAGAAAGATGGATTTAAAAAGCGTAACCATGGAAACAAAAATAAAATAAGTTTCAGACTTGAAAATGAGAAAGATGAAAATAATGGATTCAAAAAGCGTTACCGTGGAAACGCAAAATAAAATGGTTAAAAACTTAGAACTTCATTTATTTCGCTTGTAACTTTTTTTCTTAATGGAGATAGAGGGTTAAACTTCCGATCATAGGTCGAGTTAGATCTGGAGTAAAAAAGATAGCTCTTTTCAATGGTGTCAAAGAGAAAACTGTAGGACAATTCCTTCACTTTTTATTGATAAATTTAATGAAGAAAGTAGTGCCTAAATTTCAGCTAAGCCTAAACAAATTCGAGCTAAAAACGTAAATAACTCCCGCCGCAATTAAGTTAGAGCGTTGGAACAAATTGCGTACAACGCGGAAAATTCTTCCCTTTCCAACGATATATAATATTACTAATTGCGACTAATTGTTCACCCCCATATTCGGGAATTTATGTGAAAATTGGGCCTAAATTGGAATAAAAAAAGAACTATTCATCGAATTGTTTTCGAACTGGTCTGCAAACCTTCTCAGGACTTAAAGGAACAAATTGTGAAAATTTCAGCGAAATCGGCCGGAAAGTTCCCGACATTTGCGAGTTCAAACAAACAGACGCTTTTTGGAGACTTCATTTTATACTATGTTAGAGACTGGCTGCGTCGCCCGGCTTTGTACGGTCCACCTTGAAAATAAAAATTGTGTCAAGTGACGTATATTCAATAATCAGGCGTAAAAAATAAATAAAAAAAAAATTAAAAAAAAACATGATTTCCCCTCCAAACAATGACGGCAGATATTAAAATACTTTTAAAAAATTAAATCCAGAAAGATGGATTTAAAATGCGTAACCCTGGAAACACAAAATAAAATAAGTTTAAGGAATTAAAGTGTGACAGAAAATGGTTCATAATTTGAATGGAATCGAGATTTCTTAAATTTGATTTAAAAACGCTTGTAACTTTTTTTCCTTTCGAGATAAAAGCTTATTTTCTCGACTATAGGTCGAGTTTGATCTGGATTAAAAATGGTAGCTTTTTCCAATGGCGTCAAAAAGAAAGCTGTGGGACAATTCCTTCACTTTTTATTGATTTATTTAATGAAGAACGTAGTGCCTAAATTTCAGCTAAGCCTAAAAAAATTCGAGCTAAAAACGCAAATAACTCCCGCCGCAATTAAGTTAGAGCATTGGAACAAATTGCGTAGAACGCGGAAAATTCTTCCCTTTCCAACGATATGTAATGTTACTATTTGCGAGTAATTTTTCACTCCCATATTCGGGAATTTATGTGAAAATTGGGCCTAAACTGGAATAAAAAAAGAACTATTCATCGAATTGTTTTCGAACTGGTCTGCAAACCTTCTCAGGACTTTAAAGGAACAAACTGTGAAAATTTCAGCAAAATCGGCCGGGTAGTTCTCGAGTTCAAACAGACGCTTTTTGGAGACTTCATTTTATACTATGTAGAGATTCGTTTGATTGTTAGACAAAATAGCCTAACTTTCAGTGTTCCCAATAGAAAACTCATTAGCGGTTGAAATTTACTAAAAAATAAACGTTAAAAATGCGCTACGCGGAATTACTAGTATAAATTCTATGCCAACAGGGCTTTTATTAATTTATTTTACAGTGCTACCACCGAGTTCCGCTACTAAAAATAGGTGTTTTAGATAGGCTTGCCAGACGTCCCGGTTTGACCGGGACAGTTCCGGTTTTCAGGGAAAATCCCGGTGTCCCGGCCAGTTTACTTCAAGTTCCAGAAAAAGATAAATTTGATTAGATGACCAAAAAAGTCTAAAAAACATTAACTGTGAAGGATTATTTTGGATAATTAGTTTGTCATTTGAAATATAGACTAATAAAATTAATATCGAATCAGCTTGTGAGGATTTTGACAACAACATTAAAACCAAGAAGTACTTTTCAAACAAAGTCCTAGCGATTAGCGAATGAAAAATACATGTAAATATTGTTCAAGGTTTTATTCCTCATTCAAAATATTTCTTCTTACTAAAGTAACTAATAAATATTTACATGTAAAAAATAAAATGTTTAAATTTATCTGCTTGTGTCATTCATTATTACCCCTGGTTTAGGCTCATAATTAGTATTTATTCATAGTATTGAGAATGAACTACCCTCTAAAATACGCTAAGAACCAGCCAGGGATGTGTTCCCTCCCATAAGGGGTGTTTATGATCCGAAATTTCCAAATATTTTGGGCTGATAACACATTTTAAAGCTGAAAAAAAAAAAGAAAACTTTTAAAATGGTTCATTTTAATAATTTCTGGTTGCATGTCTGTTTTTTTATGGGGGGGGGGTGAAGAGGGGTCGAGTGCTTCATAGTTTCTGAAAATTTCACTGTCTTCAGAAAATTTTACTTGAGTCCGCTATCATCCCCAGGTTTCCTTTTGAATACTCGCGGCGGGGGGGGGGGGGGGGCGATATTCCGGTGTCCCGGTTGACCATTTCAGAAATCTGGCAAGCCTAGTTTTAGACCACAAGATACTTTTGTTACCAGATGCAGAAAATTCTAAAACAAGAGTCCCATTTTTAAAAAAATCATTTTTGCCATATTAATAACTAATTTCCATAAATAGACATATTTTGGTTGCGTTTTGTAAGCGGGACCGCTCACAGCAGGGGAAAAATTTCTCTGAACACCCCTTGAAAAAAGGAACAGTTTACAACCCTTGCATAAGGAACACCAAACAAATATCGATATTTTCTGGTATAATTTTTGGTGTATCTAATTTACAATCGGAAAATTTGAGCTGTTTTCAAAAAAAAAATTTAATAACAATAAATTAAACAGAGACATTTTTTTGTTGACATGCATTCAGAATGCAAACAGTAAAATAATAGTCGAAGTGGAAACTTACTTTTTGAAAAAAAAAACCGCAATCGCAAAAGCAAACTCTTTAGAAAAATACGATCGCAAAAACGGAGCTTTTTGTGCAAAAAAAAAAATCATATTTCTGATCATGAATATGTTTATTTCACGTCATTTTCCTGTTTTTTAAAACGTACATTTTCAAAAAAAGAAAACGCGATAGAGGTTTTTTTTTTTTTTTGTCCTTGGAAAGTAGGCAACTTAGAAGTAACTAATTGGCGAATTTAAATTTTTTTCCCTTCAGGGGAAAAAAAAAAAAAGAGTTCTTACGGTATTTCGTTAAAATTGCCGCCGCTTTTGGCAATTGATTTTTAAAACAAAGTCGTTCTGGACCATATTTTGTCTAAAATAGTTGATTTGCTTCAAAACAGTAGCAATAATCTTTTTAATCGCCAGTGGCAGCCATGTTCGCATAAGAGATGCTATTTTGTTGTTTGAAATCAGTTTCAAATGTTGAAATGCTATGCTCCATATAATTAGCAACCTCAATTAATTGAGAAAATATTTACCTTATGCTAGAAATAGATGTTGAAAGACGAAAAGTAGGCTCGTTTAGTTCTAGAAGGAACTTTTTTTTTGTTTTTTCTGCAAGCTGTGAACTTGATAAAGAATTAAACTTTATCTCCTCTCTATTACGGGTTACTCAGTGCTGACAGCAACGCTCCAAGTGTGAAATAGACCGGTTCAATACTACTAGTTTGCAGTTAGACAAAGGCAGAATTTTACATTAAATTTTTCATCCAGATTTAATGTGAAATTCTGTTTGATTTGTCATCAAGTTATTGCATGATTATATGAGGCAGCGAGAAGCAAAAGGATGCAGCTGGAAAAATTTAAAAATTGGAGATAACCAGTACAAATGGTAGGTGAACCTCTCTTCTGTCTTGGAGCAAGAGATAGTACTAGTAGCCCTGGCAGGTTTTATTATACATAATGATTTCGGAAAAAAAATTCAATGAAAGCCTACCTAGGAAGTTATCTATACACATGTTTTACTTAAAACTTGAAAATGTCCACTTACATCCCTTCGCTTCTCACTGCGTTATATGTTAAGGGACATTAAAACTGACAGTACCAGGAGGAAAAATGTTTTAGAATAAAGAAGTAATGACTGATGCAGACAGATCAATTGTATGCACATTCAAAAATGATATAATAAACAATGTTAAAAAGTTTTATTTGCTGTAAATTGTACTCCATATCAATCAAATATGTACATCTAGTTTTTAATTTTGAAAACGAACATTTCCATACAAATAACACTTTACACACAGAATTATTTGTCTACACAAGAGGCATGTTTTTCACTCAAATGATAGATGATTAAAAAAAAAGATTAGCATTCATAAAATATTTTCAACTGTATGAATTACTACATCTGGAAAAGTAGTGATTTGTTTTAGCAAAAGAAAAATGTTCGGTGCTGAAAATAGGAGAACATATCTTAATTTCACCTTGAAAAAAAATAAGCAGTTTTCATAAAGATATAAATCTGACACTGTTGGTGTGAAATCACTCTAACCATAGGACGTAGAGAATATTAATGTACAGTAATAATCTGTTATCCAAAATGCTGGTTATTTGATAAATCGCTTTCATGAAGATGATAAAAAAGAAACCAAAATATTGCATAAACTGCAGTTAACTTGAAATAGCCATTCCGTTGTATCAAAACCAAATAAATTTTACACAGAATATACAAAAAAAGTTATCAATCTATTGACATTCACTCTTTCAGGACTATTTAAAAAAAAGAATTTTCTTTCTTGGTAAATCTAAAGAGATTGATACAAAAGAGAAAAAAAAAATCGCTTTTAGGAACTGCAGCCCTGAAAGAGGATGATACAAAAACATATCTAAAACTTGGGAATTTTTATTTATTTATTTTTGTTCAAGAAAAATTTCAATCATTACAGGTAATATTCATGTATAAAATTATTTTATAATCGTGCTTACATTTCCTATGTATATAATGTTTATTTGAAAATAAACAAAATCAATTTTTCGTTATGCATGAAAAAACAAAGTCATTAAATGTTTAAAAAAAAACTGTTACTTGTTGAACTGTAAATTTAAAAACATTGATTATTGACAGTGTGTGTTTCATTTGCTATTAACTGTGCTGCTTAAGTCCCCCCCCCCCCCACACACATACACAAAACTCTGATAATAATCTATATTGTTACAAAATCTGTAAATAGTAATTATTTTTGTGATTAATTTGTCGTAATCTAGCTAAATTTAGCGTTTATTAAATTATCTTTCATCTAAAATTATTGTAGTAACATAACCTGTAAATAGTTTCTTGTTATGAATATACAGCCCCCGCACATTTGACTGAAGTATACGGTGACCACACTTCTGAATGATAAAATTTGTGAATGGAAAGAAATAAGAAAGTGGTAGAACGGAGTACGATTTTCTGGAATATCTGAGAAGCTCTCTGTCGATGTTTATAAATAGCCGTGCAGCATGGAGTTAGTTTTTGCTTGTGAATCGTGTTAGCAGTACGCTGGAGAGCATGTATTAGCTCTGTTTTATGAAGCCTTTTAGCTGTTTTTTTGCGTATTTGGATGTAAATAAGTGTGTAACCGTTGAGTTTACGGTGTTAATTGATATTTGCTTAATTGCTGATGATTGATTTAGCTGTTGTAACTACGCTTCCTGTACATAGCTGTAAATAAATCTCCTGTGTTTTCTCAAGAAGTGTCGTTATTTCAAGAAAGTTTGAAGTTGTATCACGAACTCTTAACAATATTTTAAAAAGTTGGCAGCTCTGACTATGAGTCATACAAGTATCCTAGGATCATATTTAGAGACTCCATTTTAAGTATGCAAATATTATACAGCAGTTAAAATACCAGCAGGACATTATCGACATAGGACCACAATAGTAAATTTTTTATGACAGACTGATTCTGATGTAGAACCGCAAAGGGTTTAAAAAAAACTTATGTACTGCAAAATTCATTCACAAAGCTATGTAAAAAAAATTGAAAAAAAGAAAAACATTTCTTCCCAAAACTGATATTTTTCTGAATAAATTTTTATCTCATACATATGATTGAATGAAATGATTATAAATGACTAAAGCATCAGAATGTTATTAGTAGTGGTTTAAATAAATAAGGAATATATCACTCAGTTGTGCCATCTACTAATAACAGAAATCAATACCAAAATGATATAAAACTTTGAATAACACATAAAAGAAATTTACAAAATACAACACATAAAACTTTCATGCAAAGAGGAAAGTTGGACATAACAATCAAAAACATTTCAAAACCTAGTATCACCGTTACACATTCCGAACAATATCCGAAGCATGATTCAGTAGGAGTAAACTATAAATTTCACAAATGTACCAGCAAAATTGAGGCAGTGAGAAGCAAAGGGATGTGTCAAAATTAAAAATTTGGAGATAACCAGTACAAATGGTAAGCAATCCTCTCCTCTGTTTCGGGACTAGAGATAGTACTAGCAGCTCTGGTGAGTGCTGCAATGCAGGGGGGAAAGTTTAATGAAAGCCTGGTTGAAATATGAACTTTAAAAACGTTTTACTCAAAACTTTATAATATCCATTTACATTCCTTTGCTTCTCACTGTCTCAACTAACCTTATTAAAGTACATGCAATTGATGTTATTGAAGTATTTAATAACATCAAAACATATATCTATCTATATATATATATATATATATATATATATATATATATATATATATATATCATTTAAAAAATAATTCAAAACATAAAATAAAAATACTTTAGATCAACAAAATGAAGCAGAAAGAAAAAACAATCAGAACAGGAACAAATGGAATGTGAGATGAAAATTAAAAGTCCAACATTTCTCCAATCTACATTGATAATATATGATTAAAACTTTATTTTGTACTTATTTGAGATTATATAACTGCAAGGCTCTGGTAATTGCAGAAATACACAAATATTTAGACAATCACAAACAAAAATCATAAACAAATGATGTAAACAAATGTTTACTAACAGAACATTTTTAATACAGTACTTGAATCAATAATAAATTTAAAATAACAAATTAAAATGTTGTTAAAAATTAATGAAACAACTTCCGCTATAAGCAAAACTCTAACAAAGAAATTTATTCCAAACTCTGGAACATTTTGAACTGTATTGAAAAGTGTAATATGATAAACTTACAAAAATGATAAATTAATAGATGTGTTGTAAGTAGTTTTCAGTCTACATCAAGCTAAGAGAATAACTTATAAGAGGCTACTACTAACTCTAAAATACTTCAATTAAAATCTAAATAATTCAGGCTTTTCTTTGATTCTAAAATAGACCATTCACCAACGTTGTAAGGACAATAATAATAAAAATAATAATAAATACTTTTAACATATAAGATAATTACAATAGTCTTTTGAGAATCTATTATTCATACAAAAAAAGTGAATTGACAAGAACTCTATATCATTTCTGTATGTTCAATTTTAAGTGAATATTTCTAACGTGTAAAATTTTATAATAATTCAACTACTGTTATTTAGTTTTATTGTTTCTCAAGTATAAAACTTAAAGCAAAAATTTTACTAGTAAGTCCAACATTGATAAAATTTTGCCCAATAAAATTCAGCACAGGCTTTTGAATGATAGTAGCATGTAGAAAAATTAGACCCAAAATATGAGGAGAATTAAGAAACAATTTAAAAAAGGACAAACTGGTGATTGACATTTGTACTGTACCTACTAAAATTTGATGCAATACAAAAAGAAAAGGGGGTATGCCTCTTTATATCTACCCCAGTTTACATCTCACGAAAAAACACATATTTACTTATTAACATTTAAAAAATATTTTTAAAACCTACACATATTATCAGTTAAGAATAAAAGTTTTTCCAGCATTCTGATATTTCAAACAAAGGTTCTGATATTTACAAATTTTCATAAAATAGGACACAATTATCCAGATAAGAACATTTTCAGATTTCCTCTAACGCAGAAAGACACAAAACAGAAGTAAAAATCCTCCATATGCTTACTGATTTTAATGTATTCAATCTGTTTAAATTTGCTGTATTCAGTATGCTGCCTAATACCTCTCTTGCAATGTAGCAGTGTATTTAGCTTTGTACTGATTGTATTATTTGTCGAGACTTCCACCATCAATGCGCTCGGTCACATTTGAATTTATAATAAGTTGTTTATTATTATTATTAATTTTTTTTAAACTAAAATTTCCATTTGATTTAACTATATACTTTTCTTCATGTATTGCCGATGACAAATTCATTCCTCAATTTAGTTCTGATTTATAGTGGAGTTAAATTTTTCAAATACTATAAAAAATAATATCCATCCTAAATTAGGATTCATTTAGAGGACTATGATAATTTTGCCGCAACTTTCCTGAAAGCAACAAAACTGAGATGACTGCTTAAGGTTTAATCATTTAATATGAAAAAAACGAGACTGAAAAACATTGAAATTTTGGCAAAACTATCGTATGGACCCTACCAATGGTGTGACAAGGTTTTATTTAACTTTTCGACTGCGAGCATTGTAATTCAGTATTAGTAGTGCTATAGAGAAATCTGATTATTTTATAATTACTGGATTTTATGAAAATGATAAACATGCATAGGGCTTACGACTGCATGAAAAAATGCTGAGAAAGGGGATAAATAAAAAGAAAGTGTGTTTTGACTTATTTTCTGATGAGGAGCCGAGAGGCTTAAAATCAAGAAAATACAATAATATTTCATTTTCAAAAAATCATTCATCATTCTTTTACAACAAAATTTTTGAAATACCTTTTTTTTTGAACAAAAATAAGAGTTTGTAAGCTGAAAAAAATGCATGCGTTAATGTATGCCGGAGAATGGGATTTTCGTCTGTTACAGTACCCTCAGTGATGGTTGATAACTGCAAGTGACGTCATGTGAATAGGGTCTATTGTTAACTGTATAGATTATTTGTTTAAAAAAAAAAATAAATAAATATCATGGTAGTTCTTATCATTGTCAGAAAAGGAAAATAAAACTAATGATCTACAGCTACACAAAAGACTTACATATAAAATGTATTACATTATCATTTATCTTATAATGATTTAATAATAGTTAAAAAGTAATTTTTTCTCAGACCCACAAATGCACAGATTAATAAGTTTTAAGAGAAGCAAGATGAGAATGAATTTGAATGGAAATAATTAAATAGAAACTATAGATAAACCCGTTTTCAATTCACTTAAATATATTTTCCTTTTCATTTGATCAGTGGTTCAATCAATGTATCACAATTATTAGCAATTACTGCAACATAATAAATAGTTGTAATGGGAGGTGCATAATTTGTTTGAAAAATGTTGAAAAAAAAAAAAAAAATAGAATAGGAAACATTTACAGAGTATCATTTTATTAAAAATTTATTTCAAATTACTGAGAATGAATATAGCTATTTTATTTATTATAAAATGTAAGAAATACTAAATTAACAGCAATTATTTTTATAATTTTTCAATACAATACTATTAAAAAAAAGGTATTTTAAGAAGAAAATGTATTTGTTAAATGGATTATTCCACACAATGCGAGTTTAACCATTCTTGATTATATACAGAAATATGTAAATTTTCCTGTTTATCTATTCAATTTGCAAGTTTCATAAAACATGTACCATTTGAATCAATGTACATCATCATTTCACAAATTAAATGACATAGTTTTTACACAAGTCATCTAAAACATAGTGACACACTTCAATTGATACAAAATGTTGAAAAACTACAAAAATATTTCCATTAGTCTTCCTTCACAGGAGTGACCTTATCCTCCTTATAAGCATAATAGACAAAAAGTCCCAGAATGACATGAACAATTAATACACTAGCTGCTGTTGCATAAATGTAACTTCTATTGCTATCAATATCTAAGAATCTTTCCACAACATACTGAGTAACAAAGAAGGAACTAATAGGCAGAGTCACCATAAGGACACTGTAAAACAGCAAAACTAGCATTGGATTTGAAGTCTTGGCAAGCATTTTCACAGATGTATCTGAAAGAAAAACAGTATAAATTATTTTAAAATCTAACTGTAGAATATAGTTCAATTTGCTTTTAAAGAATAAATGAAGCAAATAAATTATTATTTTCCTCAACATAAGTGGCAGATTTGCAGGTTTGGGGCCCGTCTCAGTACATTTTTAGGAGCCTCTTTGTATGTCACAGACAGGACCGGATCTACGTAGCCGCAGACCTCATAATGCAGGGTGCGCCCATGGGAACTAAGCGGCTTGTGACTCTTATTGGTATATAAATCCAGTAGATTGGGGGAACAGCTTTATTTTTTTAAGAGGGGCGTAATTTATATAGATCCGGGCCTGATCACAGACTTGTGTAAAATGTGTATCATGTGCATCTTTTCCATCTCTTTGGGAGGCCGTCGTTGTCCCCCAAATGGGGTCCTAATTGCAACACCATAAATGTCCCAAGTGTTGTAAGTTGCATGCACAAAAATCGTGCTCACTGGGCATGAGTACTTTAATGAATAAAATTTCTAACTGTTGTCAATTAGATAAAGGGTTGCATCAGTTTTGGTGGATTTCACCACGGTTAAAACCGGTTTGTATAAAGTCAGTTTTGTACAATTTTGGCCATAGAACGTGGATATACGAAAACATAGATTTCTTAAACATAGAAATATTATTTTGTGATGAGTTCCCGCAGAGGATTAAAATAGTTTTAATAAAATGCAAAAGGTACATGGTCATGTAGCACGTCTAGCGTTACACAAATACTTTTTAGGGAAACCAGGTGTTGTCTTTCGGTTCAAGTTCTTCATGATGAATTCCGGGTTCTCTTTCCTAATTCTCCCAGACATATCAAAACCATTTTTAGCTTGCATTTGACAAAGTTTTAGTTATCTTTATTTTGACCGAGATGAACTTTGCAAGAGTTTTAAACAGCTGTTTAAATAAAATAAATGTTTCACTTCTCAGGCTTGTGACATTCCTCTCTTGGATTTAGAATTTCTATAATGATTTTGGCAGAATGGTGAAAATGGTCAGGCTCTTATAGCTGTCATATGAACAATCATAAGGACATTGAATCGATGTCTCTGAATCCCAAAGCAGAATACTTTATGATTTTCTGTAACATAAAATCATTTGACCAAAATTATTCTGCAAAAAAAATTCATACATTATAAATTTACCTTCAGAACGTTAGAAAATATAACAATTAATGAAAGATTTAATTGTATAATGGAAAAACATGACTTTTTCCAGAAACCATGATTACAAAATAAAAAGCTGTTTCATACTGGAGTGTGATAGGAGCACTTTATTTATTTGTTCCGTACTTAGTTTTACTGCAGAAAAAAGCATGAAATTAAAATTTCAGGCACACATTCTTGACAGAAAATACAAAACAATGTACAATATCTTGACTCTCAGCACCTCAAATTGCCGTCTCTTCCTCCAAACATTGAAAAATTCCGAGCGCTTTGATCTCATCCCATTAGAAGCAGTGTTTCACTTCAGAATAACAGTACATGGCCTATAGTGCAATGAAGGCCTATAGCGCTATAGGCAACACAAAGATGTTGAAAATTTTTGTCTTATAAAGCCAATCATTTACGGATTGGTCTTACAGGTAGTGATGTGCCGGATCGTTAAAAAAGTAGATCCGCGGATACGGATCATTAGTGTCAAGATCCGTGGAAACGGATACCGATCTCAAAATTTTTTTTCACCCAATTCAACTATCCAAGTGTAAAATTTGTTACAGAAGGTATTCCCGTCAGAATAATGGCAGTTTCTTCAAAAAAAGTCAACTGCGGCAAAAATATAATCAAGACTATGATTTACTCTTTAAAGAAATCTCCGTTAAAATTGAGGGAGAGTTGGAAGGAATGGGTCAGCACTGTGTTAATGTTTAGATGGAATGTGAAAAATTATTTCTAGCTTACTCGATAGATGTAGGATGCAGGAGCAGGAGTGCAAAGCTGCTACTGGACAGGTTAGAAATATTTTTCGCATTTTATTTCAGTATAAATGCAGCGCTAACCCATTCCACCCAACTTACACCGACCGACAGAATAACAGAGCCGGGAACACCTTTACAAACAGTAAATAGAGAATTTATTCTCATATTTTTTAAAGAATGCCGAGAAAAACCAAAATGAAGAATAACACAAACCCTAAATACATAACAAAAACCAATATTAAATAAATAAATAAAAATAAAACACGTCCCTGAGGGCCGACCTCATATGAAGATGAATTTCGCAGGTCAGAACCAGTGTTGCCAGATTGGGGGATATTTCCCCATTTTGGGGAAATCTGGTGCACTCTGGGGAAATGGGTTTTGAGGGGAATTCTTTGGGGAACAATTGTTTTCTTGGGGAAAAAAAACCTCGTGGGATTTTTTTTTTTCCGTATTTAAATTCAAGTCTTGATATCTGGTAGATCTGTATCGTTTGTATCAAACAGCATTGGTTTAGCTTTGCTCAACTTTATGAATTCGCAATTCGCATTATGTGGAATATTATGCTATGGAATTCACATTAATGTTCTGCTTGAGTAACTAGTTATACGTGAAACAGATAAAAATAAGTGGGATGAAGAATGTTCTTGGATAAATATATACAAAAATCATAGTTTAAGTACACATCACTAGGTTAAGTACAAAAATCATAGTTAAGTAGTTAGTTAGTAATGTACATACAGAAGCAGAGTAGTAAATGCGAGTAGAAAAAAATATTTGGCTTTTTCTTATCTCTCGGTCATGCACTTGTATTTATGACTAGTGGCATCCATACAGCTTTGCCCGTAGTTAGAAAATTAAAAGGTCTTTTGGTTCCCTTGTATATTTACAAATAATGCGTGATGAATTTTTCACCCACTGACTTGCCCACGTTACAGTTTCACGTTATGATAACTCAGGGTTGGAAAGTTTCTGCCGAGGCGGTTAAAACCACTGGTAGAAACCGGTTAAAACCGGCATGGCAAAAACCACTTTCTGCCACATTTGCGGCAAAAACTGGCAAAAACTCACAAAATCGAAAAAAAAATTAAATTATTGACATGCAATAGGAAGTGCATGGAAAAAATAATTATTAACCAAAGCACAATTTAATTACGATATTACTACAATTTAAAATCAAATGTTACATTGTTTGAACCCAGCAGTTACTTCTTAGAAAAGGTGGTTTCTAAAATCTAAACAGTTTCTCAATCTAATATGTACAAATGAGAAATTTTAGAATATTCTTGTAACAGAAGAGCTAGCAAGCAATGCATGAAGGAACAAGCAATGTTTGTGAAACTTTCATCTATTGTATTTTTTTTTAAACTGATCCACCATGTAGTGACTGTGGTAGAGGGAGAAATTCAACGGAAAAATAAGTTTCGAAAAATAGGGCCAATTTGCTTTGCAAAGCTGTGACATTAGGTACAAAATCTATGTTAATATTGGCAAGTAAAATTCTGGCACTTTCTTCTTGAAGCATGTGATAATTGCGATCACAAAAAATTTAGATGAAGTATATAAGTGAGCAAATTAAAATCAGAAATGCCTTTTAGTTTTGTATGTCGCTTGTCTTTCATGAGCACCTATATGATTTTTCTTCCTTTGCTGGATTAATCCATACATGAGGAGCATCTGCAATTGAAAAGTTCCCTTCTCGAACTAAACCAAGGGAATTAGCATAGGATTTTATTTTTTTAAATGATGAAATGAAGTTTAACTTTTTAGTTTACTTAAAGGAATATTATTTGGCAATCACTTAAGTAATTAAAGATGCTTTTAAGTTTTTGCCAGTTTCTGCCGGTTTTTACCGGTTATAACCAGTTTCTGCCACTGGCACGGCAAAAACTAGTTTCTGCCGGCAAAAAGCCAACCCTGTGATAACTTGGTAATTTAGTCGCCCATCTTATGATAATTTTGCTCGGGAAAATGTTCTTAAAATTGGAATAGAAAAAGAACAAAATCAATTTTTTGAAAAATCGCTGAAAGGTGCACACCCCAATGCTACAAACTAATTCTTTGCCAAATTTCATGAAAATTGACCGAACGGTCTAGGCGCTATGCGCCTCACAGAGATCCTGACAGACAGAGAGACTTTCACTTTATTATTAGTAAAGAAAAAGAAAGATAAAGATAAAGAACACAAAAAAAAAAGCGAAAATGAGGGACAAAAAAAATTGGGGAATTTTATTAACAAATTTTGCTATTCGGGGGAAAACATTTTCTTCAAGAGACAAAAATATTACAGGAAGTTGATTCATTTTATGAAAGTATTGGTGGAAAAATAATTTTTGAATTTGGGGAATTTTGATAGAAAACATCGCTTTTTGGGGAAAAGTTGGAAGGGAATTGGGGAATTCTGGATTTGACCATCTGGCAACACTGGTCAGAACACACATTGTTAACAACTATGAACTGACAGCAGATAGAAATTTTAAATCATTGAGCTTTTTTGTCTTGTTTTCCAACTATGAAATCTGTACCAATCACGCGTATAAAGGCTTAGAATTGCATTTAGAATTTACTTAACAAGATTATAGCTCCTACTGTATATATCTTGGAAGTTTCAAATAAATATCAAACGCAAAAAAACTTGGTTCTTTCAATTAGGGCCAAAATGTTTAACATACAGGTAAATTTTTACTACCATAATTGTGAAAAACGTTAAGTCGGTTTTTAATTAATATCTCCGGTAATTAAAGTTCTACAAAAACAAGGCCAAGCTAAGAACACTTTCGATCAAGTCACTTTTTGAACAAAAAATGCACTATCAAAATCGGTTCATCTGTTTAGGAGCTACGATGCCACAAAAAGATACACTGATACACACTTTTAAACTGTATTTCCCCTTCCTTTTTGAAACCGGGGGGGGGGATACAAATTGGCTTCTGAAATGATACCTTATAATTCAAATAGGGAATAAAACCCAATTTAAATGGAATTTAAGAGTCTTTTATTCAAATATTTAAAAAATTTTAGAATAGAAATGATCCGTTTAAGATCCGCCAAAAAAGTAACGGATACGCATCTTTATTTTCCCTCGGATATGCGCAGATACGGATACGGATATCTGGATGGGGGGCATGCGGGTGCTTAAGGGGCATAAAGCAGTCAAACATGATTTTCTGCAGAAATCTGTAGAATTTATGCAGAAACTCTGAGATTTTCTGAAAATATCTTTTAACTAATGTAATTTTGCAGATTTCTCCAAATTCGAAGTAAATCCGAAGGTCCTGCAATTGATGCATAAAACTTGATATTTTGTGAGAGTTCTCAGCTGAATACTTGTAGTCTGCATTGATTTTAGATTTACTTCTAATTAGAAGAAATCTGTAAAAAATTACAGAATTTTTGCAAAATTACATCTTTAGTTACAAAATATTTGCAGAAAGTTGGCAGAGTTTCTGCAGAAAATTTTCTTTAGTTTCCCTTTACGTGAACAGAATTGTTCTGCAGTTCAAGCATGTGTTCAGCGACAAACCTCTCAACTAAAATAGTATTCTGCTTTAAGGAGATGTTTCAAATGAACTCGTAATAAAAAACCACCAATGAAAAAAGATTAAAATAAAGGTAATTATAAATGCATTTGTGCACTCCCTCTCCTTTTTTGCGATATCAATAAATTATTTATTATTTTCAAACAAATGATAGAAAGGAATAATTACTGAGCCATAACATTTTTTATTTGCTTAATGATGTGAATAAATAATATCTGTTTGGTCAAACATATGGAATGATATTTCACATTAAAAATAAATGAAAAAGAAAGCAACTAATTTTGACTTTTAAAACCCCTCCCAGAAAGTTTTTCTGGCTGCACCACTGCCTCTTACCAAATCATTTGGTCCTGATCCTATTTTTGTCAAGCTTATAAAGAAAAATACCATGTCTGATTGTTTTGAAGCATTTCAAGTTATTGTCAAGTTGTTAAACTATTATAAACTAACTAGCTGCGTTGCCCGGCTTTGCCTGGTCTATTTTGAAAACAAAAATTGTGTCAAGTGATGTATATTCAACAATCAGACATAAATAAAAGAAAAAATAAATCATCATGCAAAATTTTAACTCCAAACAATGATGACAGATATTAAAATACTTTTAAGAAATTAAAATAAAATGAGAAAGATGGATTTAAAAAGCGTAACTATGGAAACACAAAATAAAATAAGTTTCAGAATTGAAAATGAGAAAGATAGAAACAATGGATTCAAAACTCGTTACCGTGGAAAAGCAAAACAAAATAGTTAAAAACTTGAATAGAGAACAGATTTTTGAACTACATTTAATTCGCTTGTAACTTTTTTTCTAATGGAGATAGAGAATTAAACTTCCGACCATAGGTCGAGTTAGATCTGGAGTAAAAAAGGTAGCTCTTTTCAATGGTGTCAAAACGAAAACTGTAGGACAATGCATTCACTTTTTATTGATAAATTTAATGAAGAAAGTAGTGCCTAAATTTTAGCTAAGCCTAAACAAATTCGAGCTAAAAACGTAAATAACTCCCGCCGCAATTAAGTTAGAGCATTGGAACAAATTGCGTAGAACGCGGAAAATTCTTCCCTTTCCAACGATATATAATATTACTAATCGCGACTAATATTTAACCCCCATATTCGGGAATTTATGTGAAAATTGGGCCTAAATTGGAATAAAAGAAGAACTATTCATCGAATTTTTTTCGAACTGGTCTGCAAACCTTCTCAGGACTTAAAGGAACAAATTGAAAATTTCAGCGAAATCGGCCGGGTAGTTCTCGAGTTTTGCGAGTTCAAACAAACAGACGCTTTTTGGACACTTCATTTTATACTATGTCACGAGTCAGAGGTTTGTTTACATACAGTAACATATCAGGAGACGTATTGGTTATAGATGAAAGACATTTTGAGTTATTAAGAAAAGTTCATGAAGCATATCCCCCCCCCCTTCCCATAATATATTTATCAGTTGGCTTAGATTAAAATTTGAGAGGCATGTAACAACTATGACCCGTGATACGTTATTAACAGTTTGTCTTCAATAATTAAACTTACAGTTTACAACATTTCAAATTTGTAATCTGATTAGAATTATTATTTTATTCAAGGCAAATACGAAATATGAAGAGTTACTTGATTAACCTTTAAAGTAAAACATTACTAAAGTATCTTATTATTTTATTACCAGTTAAATATATAACTAGAACGTTTTCTCAGAAATACTGAATCTAAATGTAAAAACTTACTCTAAAATGCGTAAAAATATGTGTAAGGAAATTAATTATATGTGTAGAAAGATGAGACAAAAAGGAATATTATTTTTTTTATCATTGTTTTCATTCCACCATCGGTTCGGATTCCGGACGTCACAGTTTTTTGCAGATACAGTTAAAATGCTTTTGATTCACTTTAAAAATAAGAAGAGAACAAAAATTGATTTTAAGCTTGTTTAAACTTAAGAAAACTATCATATGATTTAAGCAGCAGAGTCAAAGAAAAAATTATATTTTTCATTGATGCCCTATAAAAGTAGAAGTTGCCCGCAACCATGCCACCTTTTCTTTTGTTTCAGATGTAAATAGAGTTACTTGATTGGCAACGCTGTTTTGTTTATATCATTCATCATGGCTGCGCTCTGTATGTTTACATTGAGTAATTAAAAGAAAATCTGCCCCAGCTCGCAGTTTATTGCAAAATGTGTCTTAGTTTTTCAAATAAAATTCAATTTAGTGTTAGTCTTTCAAACATTTTTGGATTTTCTTAAAATTATCTCCTGCTCTGTAATTTTCAGCAAATGTATGAACCCGGTATTCAACATTTTTAATAATGTCTCGCACAGTGCTGTGTAAACTTCTACAGCGGAAAACCTACGATATACTTTCAAGAAAGCATACTGTTCTTTTGCTGTTTTTGGGCTTCATAATCTTATTTGTATCTGCTCTTCATTTTGGAGAAGTAAATACTTTTTTAATTTATAAATTTTTGTGACATTTTGAAATTGATGTGTCATTTTCTTGTACATTTATTTTTGAAGGTGGGAAACATTTCATTTACTGCCTTCACGAGAGTATTTCAATTACTGGGAGCTCGGCTCAGTTTCGAAACATTAGACATTGATTGTTTCATTCTACAAATCAAAAATACGAAATACATTAGAACCTAGTCTTTGACACCAACAATTTGGCCACTGTTGAAAAAAATTTGCGAAATTCCGAGATATCATGATGTATATTGACTTATATATCGGCGAACCCTGCTGCAATGCATTCCATTTTCCTTCAAAGATATGTAATTTATGTCTCAAAAATGTTAATTTTAACAAATAAACTTTCTTTTGCTATCTTAGCAGCCTGAGAAGGCAAGAAGGAGGTAATAGACCCGAAGTATTTCACTATGGTATACTTAGTTACTTCGGGGAATCTAGATGAAGATCAGCAGCCTGTCATTAGCACCTAAACTAGCCAGGCTAGGCAGCTAATTATGAATGAATTTTTGTGTAAAACTTACTTGCCAGTCTAAGGAATAAGAATTTAAGTTTAGTTACCATAATGGAACTGAAGTAAGTTTTTTATATGTTAAATGAATCATCTGAGTGCCAATTTGATAAATTTAATTAATATGAGGTTGAAAAAAAATTACAGAATCCATAAAATAGAAATAATTCAACATTTCAAATAAAAATGTTAAAACATATTTTTTTTTAATTCTTTCAAGTCAATTGTGAATTGTGATCACAATGAGTTGGAGGTAGGGAAGAGGACACAATGTCAGTAAAATTTTAGGTGTCAAACTTAGCCACTTCAGGGTTAGAAATCTGGGTGTAAAAATTAAAATTTTGGTCTCAAAGTATGCCTAATATATTTTTAGCAATGATTCTTACATTTTTATTTCAAAATAGATGTATTTGCATGAAAACAAGAAAATTAAGAAATTGAGAGTTTTATCTTTTGTTTGTATTTAATAGAGTATCTTTTTTTTAGACTTTGATGGAGTGGAGTAAAGAAAAATATGCTGTAGTGTTTAGTCCTTACCATAACAATATTCTTGGGAAAAGCTTCCGAAATATGTAAGTAGTGTTTGTAATTTGTATATTAATGTATCAGATCTAAGGGAGAGTGGGAATGAATGGGCCACTAACAAAATATGAAAAGTATTTGCATAAAATTATTTTTGATGCCACTAATGGATGGAGCTATTTGCTCTACTAAACTCATCCAATTTTTGTTTGTTGAATTTGTTTGAGAGAAGCCATTTTCCCACTAGAGTAGGATGGTCAAGAATCTGATTGAAAAGTAATTTTTTCCCTTTTCAGTAAAATAAATACTAGCTAAAAAGTTTCTATTATTTATCTGCATATAAGTGTATTAGCAAGTCTTTCCATATCTATAAACTAATTTTAAGATGTATTTTGACGTTATTTGAATTTAATGTATTAAAAAAACCTGAATATATTCCAGAAGTATAGGTAAGGGGCTGAATGGGCCACTATATCATGTGGTTATGGATGGGTCACCAAAATATGGTTTTCTTTTTTTTTTTCTGATTTTCTTTTTTATAATGAAACATAACTGGCTGTTATAGATTTAGATTATTTATATTACTTCTTTCTTAGAGTTAATTTATAGTAATTTCTAAATTTTGCACGTTTTAACCATAAGAAATATTAACTATTTATTAGAAACAAAAGTGAAATTCTATAATTGATTAAGATGAACTGTCTAGTAGTTGACCCCATCTACCAGTTTTTCACCATTGGGATTTGATATGAGTGATTCCATCCAGTATTTAATAAATAGGTTTGAGTAGAATAATGTGCTTTTGCTTTGTTGATTTTATATGATTTTTTAAAAATATCCTATTGTTTGCTTTTGTAGACTGGTGTATATTTAAATTTTAAATTATACCTTTTTTAAAAATTACTTACCGATTTGAAAATCTAGGTAATACAGTGCACCATTTATACGTTTTTGAAGGGACTGTATGAAAAAAGCGTACAAACGAAAAAACGTATAATAGGTATAGGTTAATGTGTATTAGACTTTGCAGGGACCAATTTTAAAAATGTATAATTGATAAAAACGCATAAAAGAGAAATATATAAACGGTGCTTCACTGTAGTTCTTTTTTATTATTAACACTTTGTCAATGATAATATTCAATTTTACCAAAAGCAATTAACATTTTAACTATTAAAAAAATGCATAAATTTTTGACTAATTGTAATGATTAAAATGTCAGTAATCCAACGTTATTAAGCACAAAACTTGCAAATGATTGCAGACACGTGTTTCGGTGTTACAAGGAACACCTTTTTCAATGCAAAGAAGTGTGAGCTTTTGGATGAAAAGTCATCCGAGAAAAGCAACACGGTGGAACAGGAGGTAGTATAAATATCAAAAAATAGAAATTAAACAAAACAAAAAAGATAAAATGACACATGGAGACAAAATTTATTATATAATTCCATCAGGAAAAAACCGTTAAGTAATAAATTTTAAAAGAAAACCCATAAACAATGCAAAAAGTCCAAAAATGAAACCACTCTGAATAAATTAGCAATAAATTTACCAGCGGGAAAAACTATGTATGGAAGCAATGTATCAAATGGAGAAATGCAGAAAAAACAGAGTGAAGGATAAACATATTGGAATTAGTTAATCACAAAACGAAATAAGAAAGCAAAAAATGAAAAAAATAAAAGTAAGAAATGTACGACGTTTACATAAAAAATAATATAAGAACTAAACCAATTTTAACAAAGGAGTCCACACAGAAGAAAAATAGGGAATTGCAGTAAGATCATTGACTAAATTAGAACGGTTCCTCAGGATGTGGAAAGATTCCCAAATATCAAGATCCAACGAATTGGGGCATTTTTGGATAATTTGATAAGAGTTAAAATCAAAAGAATGATTTGATTCCCAACAGTGTTGGATTTATTCAGCTGTTGTTTCCTCACATAGTTTTGATGTTCTTTTAACCGAAATTTTAAAGAACGGCGGGTCTGTCCGATGTATCCGAGTCCGCAATTGCAAACAATTTTATAGATCCCACAGCAATTAAGAGGGTGAATAGAATCTTTAAGAGAAGAGAAAGAAAGTTTATTAATAGGAGAAAATACCACTTGGAATTGGAATCGCTTCAGAATCTTAGCAACCTGAAAACTGATACCAGGGAAGAAAGGCAGAACAACTAAATTCTTAGTGTTAAAAGTTCTATTAAGAACAACATTTTGAGATTTTTTGCAAAGTTTTTTATAAATGGAATCAACTAAGGTGGGCGGATAGTCTCTATCAACAGCCACAGCTCTTATATAGTTAAGTTCCGCATTAAGAAGCTCAGGTGAAGAACAAATATTCATTGCACGATAAACATATGTGTTGAAAGCTGAATATTGATGATGCTTTATCCATTTTAAATTCCATTGATCCTCATATTCAATTCTCTTGTGAAAAAGAACAGAATAATTGCCTTCCATTTCTGGATGTTCTCGTTTCTCGAACTGAGTCCGGTTTTGAAACTACAGTTTATCGTAAACCATTTGCTGTTTCCTTACCCCCACATAGATTATCGTCTCACCCTCCTAATCAAAAATATTCAGCTTTCAACACATATGTTTATCGTGCAATGAATATTTGTTCTTCACCTGAGCTTCTTAATGCGGAACTTAACTATATAAGAGCTGTGGCTGTTGATAGAGACTATCCGCCCACCTTAGTTGATTCCATTTATAAAAAACTTTGCAAAAAATCTCAAAATGTTGTTCTTAATAGAACTTTTAACACTAAGAATTTAGTTGTTCTGCCTTTCTTCCCTGGTATCAGTTTTCAGGTTGCTAAGATTCTGAAGCGATTCCAATTCCAAGTGGTATTTTCTCCTATTAATAAACTTTCTTTCTCTTCTCTTAAAGATTCTATTCACCCTCTTAATTGCTGTGGGATCTATAAAATTGTTTGCAATTGCGGACTCGGATACATCGGACAGACCCGCCGTTCTTTGAAATTTCGGTTAAAAGAACATCAAAGCTATGTGAGAAAACAACAGCTGAATAAATCCAGTATTGCTCAACACTGTTGGGAATCGAATCACTCTTTTGATTTTAACTCTTATCAAATTATCCAAAAATGCCCCAATTCGTTGGATCTTGATTTTTGGGAATCTTTTCACATCCTGAGGAACCGTTCTAATTTAGTTAACGATCTTACTGCAATTCCCTATTTTTCCTCTGTGTGGACTCCTTTGTTAAAATTGGTTTAGATTTTCTATTATTTTTATGTAAACGTCGTACATTTCTTACTTTTATTTTTTCATTTTTTGCTTTCTTATTTCGTTTTGTGATTAACTAATTCCAATATGTTTATCCTTCACTCTGTTTTTTCTGCATTTCTCCATTTGATACATTGCTTCCATACATAGTTTTTCCCGCTGGTAAATTTATTGCTAATTTATTCAGAGTGGTTTCATTTTTGGACTTTTTGCATTGTTTATGGGTTTTCTTTTAAAATTTATTACTTAACGGTTTTTTCCTGATGGAATTATATAATAAATTTTGTCTCCATGTGTCATTTTATCTTTTTTGTTTTGTTTAATTTCTATTTTTTGATATTTATACTACCTCCTGTTCCACCGTGTTGCTTTTCTCGGATGACTTTTCATCCAAAAGCTCACACTTCTTTGCATTGAAAAAGGTGTTCCTTGTAACACCGAAACACGTGTCTGCAATCATTTGCAAGTTTTGTGCTTAATAACGTTGGATTACTGACATTTTAATTTTTCAGCACAAAGGTATTTATTCTTTATTTAATTGTAATGATATTAATGAACATTTTTGCTTGTATTTTTATTTATTAATGAGAAATTTTTAAAAGATAAATTCTACATGTTTTCATTGAATTCATTCAGTAGCCCATTCATTGCCTTCAATGGCCCATTCAGCCCCATGGGGGTGATGAATGGGCCAAATTTCTATTGTTTTATTTTCTTTTATCATTCATTATAGACATTTTGTAATCCAACTTTTATTACTTATTTATGTAACCAAATAGGTAAAGAATCTAAAGAGCCAATTCTGAGCTGAAAAAAAGTACTAGAAAAAATTACAAAAATTAAAAACCAAAAATTGGCCCATTCATTACCACTCTCCCCTACACTAAAACTTCGATAAGTCGAAGTTACATGGAGAGCGAAAAAATTCGAGTTGTTGAAAATTATGCTCATTGGAAACTAAAACAAAATTATAGAATCAAATAAGGTACTACCACTGAAACTCATTAAATTAATAATATTAGCAAATATATTAGAATAATGTAATGAGAAGAAAATCTACTTTTTGAGGTAATAACATATAATATAATCACTGCAAAAGGTTGTATAGGTTGAAAAACAACTTTTTTTTTTTTGCTGAAATGTTAGAATTTGAATTTACCAAGGAAAAAAGATATTTTATTTTAAAAATTCTATAATCAAACATTACTTTTTGAGCAGAAATACTATTTCATTAAAGAGTCCTTTAATACTTCTAATGCTTCAAACGAGGGGTCTGGAAGTTTGAACGAGATTCTATGAAAAAGTGCAATACATCTGCTGCTCTTCTTGTGTTTTGAATAGATAGTAATTTTCATCAACAGCAAAAACATCTATAAAATCTGTAGTGGATTGTTGGAATGTTCATTTTCTTTAGTAAAAAAGTTCCACTTATTTTGTAAATTTCTGTTAGATTTGTTAGATTCACTTCATCTCGACACCTTTCGATGCATTAGCGAGGGTTTCTTTCTTTTTGTTCATACTATTTGAGGGGGGCAATTTCAACTTAAGGAGCTTCTACAGCAAGGAAAATTGAACAAGAATAATGAAGTAAAATTCGCCTTATTGGAAATAAATGTTATTAATTCTCCTTTCAATTAGAGTTAATAATGATTCACTTCTGCTTGTCGAAGTTGGACTTACCGAATTTTTGCTATATTTATTTATTTTTCAATTAATTTGTCCTGCATAAAATATGATGATTATTTCAATGAAATTTACTAGTTTTTAAGATATTTTTCTGCTACTTTTTGTAAGATTATTATTTTTTCTTAAACTTTTTTTTCCTGTACTTGTCTTTTTTTTCTCTTCTTTTTTTATTTATTTATTGACAAATATTTTGATGTTAGAATTTAAAGCGCAGCTTCGGAAATTTTGAATAGTAAAATAATATTTTAGCACTTGTCCAGGAAATTTTTTAATTGCAAACAAAGGAAACTAGAAACTAGATAAAAAGTTTTATTTTATTTATTTTTTTCATTATTTCTACTTATCAATTAATGATTCAGTCAATATTATTCCCTTCAATTCACCTAACATGAAGACATAATTTATATCAATATTTTTATAAAGTTGCTGAATTGTGATTGTTAACATTTCTGATAATTTTCAGTGAAATAATGTAAATATGTTATACTGCAAATTTTAACATATACTGATTTCTGAGGTACAACTCATACTCAAGGTGTTACATTTTGTTCTTTTATTTTTCTGAATATGTACATCTTTTTTCTTTCTTGGATTTTAACTTATGCTAGTATAACCAATACTTTGATGGCCAACGTTTAGAAAATATAGTTTTACTATAACTTTAACCTTGTTCTGGACTTTTAAAATTTTTTTAGAAAGTTGAAGCTAATAATTCCTGTAGCTAGTATTAAGGTACTTTTTCTCAAATCCCATTATCTATTTTTAAAATATAGATTTACGGAAAAAGTAGTAGAATTTTTGTTTCCTGTACAGCTTTGCTGCTTAATATACCATGAATTTTGTCTTTATTTTGTTTTTGTCTTATTTCGTTTACAAATTTGTATCTAGTTTATTATTTACTTTTTATTGTTTTTCCTTTTGCTTGTAGTGTTAATGTTCTGTATAAATTACAGGCTTTGCCAATATGTTCCAATTGATGTTGTTTACACTTGGGTAAATGGATCTGATCCTAAGTTTTTAAGAGAACTTTCCAAAGCTAAGGAAGAATATGGATTTTCAAGCTCTGCATCAAAGTAATATTCATGTGAATTTTTAACATTCATTTCTTCCATAAAAAAATAGATTTTGTCTTTGTATCAAGAAATTTGAAGATTTAACAGTAATTTTAATGAATTTCAAATGGTGAGAAAATGTGCTTTTTTCATAAGGAAGTTCAATAAATTATTAAACAATATTAAATTTGCAGAAATGTACAGACACACTCAACCATGCAAATTTATGGGGAAAATATGCATAAATCTATATATATAAAAATGGATGTATGTTTGTGGGTATGTGTGTATATTCCTTATACAAATCCACAGTTTTCGTCGGATTTCTTCCAAATTTGGCACAAAGGTAAATTGTTGATCAGGAATTCTTATAGGCGGGTTTTTGGAATTTTAAAAAGACCCAAAGAGGTCTAACTTCATATTTTTGAGTCATAAAAATTGCTCTTTTCTGCACGAACGAATTTTTGTATAGTTATGAATTTAGTCTAAATGAAAGCCCGTAAAAAACTACCCTAAATGAAGTTTCTTCAAAGATTAACTTTAATCGTTAAATTTGTGAACCTTGGTTCAAAGCAAATGCAAAAGGTTATCAACATATAACCACCAGGAGCTATTTTAAATGCAATCAACACAAAACGTATCCTGAACGGTGACCGTCAATGCCGTTTTTTAGCGATGAGCGTTAAAGTATGTTTGGCGAGGAAGCCGTAGATATAAGAAATGATACTGAACATCGTTTCTTTTAACTGCGACCTACGAAGTCAAGGGGTCATTGATGCTACTCATGGTTCTACATAATTTGAATGCTACCGTTAAATTACAATTTTTAAACATTGTGTAATTGTAAAATCCACAACAGTAAGTAAGGGTTGTGAAGGGTTGTGTTTAATTTTTGATCACTGTTTTTCCCGTTAATAGCGGAGAAAATACAAACATGAGTAAGGTAATAATATTGCATTCAATATTGACGTACAATTTTCGACTGTTTCAGCATTAGACTACTTTTATTAAAATGCACATCTATTTCATCCTTGCAGCAGAAATTTAATTTAATGTTCTATGATTCTTATGGAACCAATTTGCAATATATAAATTTTCTTTATACTCTTCCTTGATTTACGTCGAATCTTTAAGTAATTCGGTTCAACTGTAACCGATAACCTAATTCGGTTTAATAGAAGTTGCTCCAGGCTGTCAAAGAACAGGGGTAAAAGTACTAATCTATATATATATATATAAACTATAATGTATGTATAATCTATATATGTATGTTTGTGTGTGTGTATGTTCCTTATACAAATCTCAGTTTTAGTTGGATTTCTTCCAAATTTGGCACTCAGTTAAATTGTTGCTCAGGAATTCATATAGGCTGGTTTTTGGAATTTAAGAAAGATCCTAAGAGGTTCAAGTTTATATTTTTAATCATAAAATTGATCTTTTCGACACGAAAGAATTATCGTATGGTTATGAATTTGGTCTGAATGAAAAGCCTGTAAAAAATGACCGTAGTTAAGTTTCCTCAAAGTTTAACTGTAATCGTTAAATTTGTGAACCTTGGTTCAAAGCAAATGAAAATGGTTAGAAACATATAACCACCAGGAGATATTTTAAATGCAATCAACACAAAAAATATCCTAAAGAATGGCCGTTAATGTCAATTAGCGACAAGCGTGGAGCACGTTTGGCAATGAAAACCGAACGAAAAAAGCATTGCTGCCTTTCAGTGTTCTTCAAACGCACCCTGGAAAGACACAGGGACGCGTTGAAAATCGCCGTCGGTTCTTCTTCAATTTCCTTGCGCATTTCACTAATAAGTTTTCAAGGAATAACACCGTAACAATTAACGAAATTTCGATCTGTATTTTCTATATAACCAGCGCAGAAAATACCAAAATGAGATAGGCATTAAAAATGCGTGCATTATCGAAGTATAATCTTCAACAGTTTTAACATTAGAATACTAAACTTAATTAAAACAACATCCTTGCAACGGAAATTTAATTTAATATTGTATTATCTTTAAACAATTCAATAGGTATATGTAATTTATACTATTCCACGGTTTACCTAATTCGGTTCACCTAAGTTTAACATAAATCGCTCCAGGTTATCAAAGAATCAGGGGTAAAAATACTAATATGGCTATTGAATTGCAAAATAATCATTTTTGTGCATAGTAGCGTAGATTGAATTTATCTTTCAAAGGGGAGGGGGATAGTCCATGGGGTTCATTACATAAACATAAACTACCATACAAGGATTGCTAATGTGTGGTAAAATAAAAGGATGTGCCACCTTTAGACCCGCAAAAACCACATGAAAATTTAATACGGCAAATTTTGGAAGGGTAAAAGTTTAAAATTTGAAAAAAATATTAATTTTAATTTTTAAAATGCATAAAATGTTGCCATTTTTTATGTAAACAAATTTCTTAATCGTTTAAAATTTTATATTACTTTAACGCTCGAAGCAATAGTACACCTGATGGAACATCTTCGCTGACTAACGATAATTTTAAACCAGTTAGCGGGTAGAGATTGCTACTGAAAATGGTATGATGAAATATTACGCCACATTATAAAGTTTTTTCTTTTCAGTATCCATCGTGAAATTGGTTGAGCAAAACTCTATTCCCAATTACAAGACTCTCAGTTCGATAACTTTTATTGTAAAAGTTAGTTTGTATCTACCACTAAGTAATTCAACTGTCATTGAAAAAATGCTGTAAGATAAAAATCAATACGTATCAGTCAATTGAAGCAACTCTGTTTACAGTGGAGGGATAAGGTGGAACAATTTGTATCTCACGTATAACCATTAATCGCAATACATCATTCTTTAAACTTCACGAAATTAAAACCTCCAGTGAGACTTAAGTTCTGTATCACGATCAATGTAAGTCAGAAGGGCAGGCAATTAAGTACTTTAAATGCATGTGAAGTTTACCTTTCTCCCATGTAGATAGCTTTAGGTTGTATGCTAAAGGTTGGGTTCACTCAAAATTGCATTTCATTTTGCTGCTGGAAGGGGGACTAAGAATTGTATTTAGGAGCAAGATTTGAGTTAAGTTTAGAAAATTTGTTTTGCGTTTCTAAACGTGGAAATACATTTCCTTCGTTTTGAAGCTGCGGATAAGAGGAACAGAATGTGCAACAAGCTTTTGTAAAACAAAAACAAAAGAATTGTCTATTATACAGTTGTAAGTAGAAACAAGACTGTTTTTTTCTTCTTTCTTTTAACTTCATGGTCTGCAAATGATTAAGAAAAAAAATGACGCGGATAGGGGCCAAAATGTGCACGCCTAATTCTTTCTCTATAAGGCAGTTCAATTGACGGGTTTTATATAGTTTGTTCCATGAGTTCGCATTCACGTACTCCATTTTTAATGCTTTATGTAACTTAAAATAATAATTGTAACTATATCTATGGCAACTATTATTCAGTGGAACCATTCCTACCCCTCATGACGACTGTGCTTCTGTAAATTAAAATTTCGATATTCTCAAAGGAATACTCTAGAGCAGTGGTTCCCAACCTTTTTTGGCCCATCGCCCCTTTCTGAAGTTAAATTACACCTATCGCCCCCCAAGTTCTTCCCTTAAAAACACAAATTAGATGGCGCTGATTTTAGTGAAGATTAATGTTACTGAACACCTAATTTTAGTTTAAAGCTTCAAAAAGTGCATGATAAAGCAATAATTAGCTTTAAAACTGAATTTTTTATTCTTAACCCCTTTCCCTCCCCCCCCCCCCCCAAAAGGAAAAGAAAAAAAAAAGGAAAAACATAATTTGAAGTTCTTTAATTAACCAACGTCATTTACATACAAAGCAAAAATAAGAACACTACATTTTTCAGTAACATGCTTTTTTTTTTAATTGAAATCCGGAAAAAATTGAAAATTTTAACTGTTAAGAATTGTTCTTTTTTACCTTTTTAATGGCTGCCTTGTGCATGATGGAACTCCGTTAAAGCTTTGATGTCTGGTTTTATATTAGTGAGATTTAATCTGAGGTCCCCTTTGAGGCAGATGTCCAATCTATTTCTTTGCTTCGTGAGAAGCTGCACTACAGAGCTAAATCCTCTTTCAACTAAATATGTTGAGGGGAATGAGAGGAGGAGCTGTTCAGCTTTTTTTCAAGTTGTGTGTAAGTACCCATAAGCTTCACCCAGGCAAGTTTGTAACCGTATGGCTTGAAAGTAATTTTTGATTCACAATCAAATTTCAAATCCATAAACTCTGTCTGCAACGAGTTTTCCAGTTCATACACATTTTCAAAACTAAATGGGTCTAAAATCCAGTCAGGAATTTGTAAGTTGATTAAATCTGCAAACCTTGATTCCATGTTCTTTTTCAACTGATCATGGTGATGAATAAAAATTAAAAAAATTTCTTCAGGAAGTTCATCATCTACAACTAAACTTTTTTTTAGAGTCGGAAACAGGATAAATTCTTTATGGCCAATATTTGCCTTGTAGATTTCGAATTTGGCAATGAATGCTGAAATTATGCTTTTGGCCTTGATAAGGTTCATCTTGTTTCCTTGAAGCTTAATGTTGACTTCGTTCATTTTTTCAAAAATATCTGTGAGATAAGCAAGTTCTCCAATTTGCGCAGTTTCAAATTCTCACTTAAAGCAGGATCATGCAAGTCGAGAAACTCAGCTTCAGAGTCGAATAATTCAAAGAAACGGCGCAAACAGTTTCCTTTGGAAAGCCATCTCACAAACAAAGCAAGCGTTCGAATTTTTCATCATTTTCATGGTAAAGCTCTCGAAACAGGCGATCATTGAGAGAATTAGCTTTGATCTTGTTAATACCAGTAATGACTAATTGTAAGGTTTCATGCAAAACACCACTCATTTTTTTTTTTGCAACCAAGTGTTGACCATGAATGACACAATGGATGGTAATCACTTCTGGCACTTCTTTTTTAAGGTGTGCAAGAAACCCAATATGACGACCCGCCATGGCAGGGGCACCATCTGCTGCGCAAGCACTTACATTTGTCAATGGAATTTCTTTTTCTTCAAAATAATCCTTCACTACTTTAAAAATCATTAATCAAAGTTCTGGCGAACAACATTTCCTCAGTTATTTCTTTCAGCTCATTAATAAATCTCACGTAAGCTAATAAAATAGCTCTGTTATCTGTCACAGTTGATTCATCAATCTGTAGTGCAAATTTACTTTGTTTCAAAACATTTATGAGTTAGCACTCAACGTCAGCAGCCATTTCATCTATTCTCCTGGAAACTATGTTGTTACTCACGGGGAGAGATTGACTTATCTTTTTACTGGAGCCCTCACCAAGCAAAATTTCAACTATTTTTTTGGCAGCTGGTAGAATAAGAGATTCGCCAATCGTATGAGGCTTACCACATTTTGCTACCAAAAGAGACACTTCGTAAGAAGCAAGAAGCCCTTTGTCAAGATCTGTTGCTTGTCTTCTAAGTAATTCACCCACCTTTGGCCGTTTATTCGCTTTTGTTTTGAGATCTTGAAAGTAACTAAGAGGTTTATTTACTTTGTCACCATGTACTCTTGACAAATGCTCTTTCATTCGCGAGGGTTTCATCGCTTAATTGCTAGAAAATGTTTTATAGCACAAAAGACAATGCAGAAACTGCACATTTCGCGGTGACGTGCTAAAACCAAATTTTAAATACTCTGCTGAATACTGCCGGCACTTCAATTTCGAATTCGTATCGAACTTCCACACTACGAAACATGTACAATTAAACAGAAATTCACTAAATTTAATCAAACAATAGAAATTACGTAAAGAGGTTTATGCGCTGATTGCAAGATTCTGAATGACAAGAAGTAAATGCAAAAATCCATTCCTGCACATATCCATCCACTTTTCAGGTGTTAAATATATGCTGGCGCCAACGATCAGACAGTGCTTACTAGATTTTTTTTCTTTTTCGTGAAAACGGCAATAAAATAAAAGATATTATTTTTCTCTTTTGGGATTTTTTTTTATCCGAACAGATTTAATTGAGCTGTAAATCATACATGCCTTATTTTCTGGGAACGACTTTCTTTGATTTGACGTGCCATATGCTTGGTTCGGTATTACACAACATAGGTATTCTGAAAGATATTTCTGAATTGTGTACCGATTTGTTTTAATAAATATAGTTTTTGAATGGTCAAAAATTTCCCATTACCAGGTATCCGAATACCAGTCGCCCCCCTATCGCCCCCCCCCCCCCCAGAAATTTATCGCCCACTAGAAGAGTTTGATCACCCCTTTGAGGGCGATCGCCCCCAGGTTGGGAATCACTGCTCTAGAGCATCAAACTTAAATAAGTGCTCTTACTACCTGCATCACTTTGAGTTATCATATATAACATTTACGGCAAGGGTGAGATTTTAAAAATTTGAAATAAAATTTTAATCTAGACAACTTTTAAATCGTTGCAAGACACCAATATTAATGTCTGTCATTTTTACTTACGAAAAAAGAAATTTGACATAAGTATATGTGGCTGACGTACGTCTTTTTATGCAACTTACACTTATCTAATTTTACTCCATGGCAAGCCACTAAGTCGTCATGGAAAGGGAAACAGACACATTTTGTGAAGTTATTACCCATATTGGACTGAATTAATTTTTTATCAAAAAATAAACTTTTAATGGATTTATTTTATGAATTAGGATCAAAGATTCATGATTGTTCAGAATTTTTTTTTTTTAAATTGTATATTTGAAACTAGAGCCAAATTTGTTGCGTGACATATTTGTCACGCTAGGTTAATGCGCGTACAAAATCTTTGAAATTTTTAGTACATATCAAATATTTACAATTTACGGGTTTCAAAGGATAACTTTGAACTAAGACAATAAGAAATACATTATTTATAACTTATCTACAATTTTAAAAGTCTGTTATACAAAAATCTTGTTTATTTGAGAGCAAAAAACCAGAGATAACTTCCCTTTTGGTTTCTAATATTCTGCGAAAACAAAAAAGGTATATCTTTCTTGACATGAAGCAACACATAAACAAATTTACAGCAAAAAAACAACAAATAACATTTAATACACAAAAAAAATGTAAAAAATATTTATTATTGGTGTTGAATACGTTTTTTTATTGTTTCAAATGGAAAGGTTGAAAGCAATCAACACAAAGTCCTACTTGGCACTTTGAACAAATCGTTTTTACAGCTCGAGAGCATAAAGAACCTGCACATCTACGTCTCTTATTGTTGAGAGTATTTACAACGAAATGATCAGTTCTGTCGAGACGGACCGAGTCTAGGACTCGGCCACAAGCAGATTGATCCTTCGAAGAACATGGTCTTCCAGCACCCCGAGAAGGTGTTTTATTTTGCAGCAACAAACTCTGCACAATTTCTCTTCTAAAGTTTAGTTGAGAAGTATTTTTGCCTGTCATTTTGTGCAAAGACCATGCATTTGTGAGTGCTGCATCAACAAGCCAGCTAAAAATTGCCCAGTACCACTTTTTCCCCCGTATTCCAATTCTATATCTGTTTATATTTTCATCCATTAGATCAGTTCCCCCCATAAATTTATTATATTCCCCAATCAAGCATGGCCTGTTGATATTTACATGTTTATTTAGTTGCCTGGAGTATCTTTTTACCAGACCTGTAGGATGAACTGGATGACATGTTGATGCAACACTTACAACTGCATTGTCATACCATCTCGCAACTAGAATTTCATCATCTGACTTTGAATACACAAAAGCACCCCTCGGCTTTGTTTGCAACACCTTTTTTGAAGCAAGTTTGCAATCTTTAGGAATTCGATTTTGACGTAAGGTACCAGTCCCTTCATATCCATTTGTTTTCAGAAACTGTAACAGGTTTACACCTGTGAACAAGTTGTCAAAATAAAAACGAAAATTTAAATTTTTCACGTCAGGATGAAAGTCGTTGATCATATTCAGCAACGGTGCGGCAGATTTCCCAACACTTTTTTCATATTCGGTGTTATGGCATGTATTTTTGCCTTGATAAACTTCAAAATTTACCAGATAGCCCTTCGAGGTGTTGAGGCATCACATTTTATAACCAAAACGAATGGGCTTTGTTCTAATGAACTGCTTGCATCCATGACGGCCGAAGTAAGCAATCATGGATTCATCATAACAAAGCTCTCGACAGGGAACAAAATGCTTCAAAAAATTTGCTTTCAGTAACGACATCAATGGTCGCAGTTTCCACATTTTATCTGAGGAAACCGGCTTTGAGCTGTCGGCAAAATGTAGAAATCGCATTATTACACAAAAGCGATCTCTACGCATGCAATCTGAAACCATGTAGTTTTTCATATCGTCACTGGAATCCCAGTAGTGTTTTCTACTAGGTAGGTTATTGTACCCTGACAAAATCAAAATGCCTATGAAGCATTTCAGCTCGGCAATTGTTATAGAAGGATCAGGGCAATTTATATACACAGAATACAAAAATGTTTGTTCCAAAATCAAATTGTACACTGTATTGTCAAAAAACAACTCAAATAATTCGACCGGGGAAAAATCTGCATACCGAGAAAAATTTGCTTCTGGAAAAATTGCACTGTTCTTTTTTAGGTCTGTTTCAGTCCAACGTCTGTTCACTTTAGGCTTGAATGGGACTCGTGTTTTTGTACTTGTTTCAAGTTCCTGAGCACTAGTTTCAATATTCACAAACTCATCATCGGTATCTTCTTCTTCACATGCTTCTGAAGATTTATGACGCGCTTCTACTTCAGCTAACAATAAATTTCTGGGCAAATTGTCAATTTCCCCAGCATTATCTTCTTCCCCAGAATCTTCATCAGTTAAATTTCCTGTCTGATCAGGGGGAGTTATAAAGATTTCATCAAGTTCGTTATCACTGTCTATCTGATTAAAGAGATCTAGCGCTTCTGTCAAAGAAAGGTAACTGCAAAATTCACAAAATGAATAAAATAAGTAATATTTTATTTAATCATCTAAACGGTACATCCACACGAAATATATAATATTTTAATATTACATCCCCCTAAACTATTTATTACCATATAATGCAAATAAAATTCCCAACTTTTCAAAGTAACTCTTAGTTCAAATTATCAAAAAGAGCTTTGAAGAAAAAATGTTGTCCTATTCACCTAGCGTAACAAATACGTCACGCAATTAAACTTAGTTCTTTAACACAAAAATATTCAAACATTTTGTTTAAATTATGGTTTGACTTTGTCTATTGTTTATTAAAGTAATAAATGAAATCAATTTTTTTGTTTCAAATTACTTATAAGCTTTAAAAATATGATTCTTACCTTCGACGAGCAGCCATAACGGCATTGTAAACAAACCGCTATTGTAAGCTCGTTGCCAAACTGAAAGATAAAACTTAGGGAGAAAAACTAAGGCTGAACTAAAGCAACTACATCTTACAGTAACACAAAAATCAAGAATAAAGTTCATTGGGACTCTTTTGGTTTTTCTGTAGCAATTTTAAACGAAGTCGATTCGCGTGACGCATATGTTACGCTAGGTGCAAGTGGGTTTTAATACTAAGTGAACGTTTTCTACAGAATGTGCTTGCATACCTGAACACTTAAAAAAACTTATAAAATGAGTCTACCTAACTCGTGAAGCCTTGAAAGTAAAAACACCGCCAGAAAATCCGTAAAACTGAATGTTAACGGCTATTAATAACAATGACTGAATTCCTTATTTTCTGTACAGTGGACTATCTGTTTCGCTTTTGGGCCACTGAGGATGATTAAAATATTGTAACGGTGTCATATTTTGCATATATTTGTAACTGATAAAAGCCATTGAATTTTACTCACAACTCTTTCTAGGAAGACATTCAATGATTTTTTTTTTCTACAATAAAATGTATGTGAAGAATACTATAGCATGTTTTAATTAATGTCTTGGGGTAACCAAGACTTTCAAAGGCAGCCTAATGGGATTGTATTCGAAGCATCACGTAAAAGGTTGTACCACAAGATGTGCAAGACAATCATTTGTCTCTGTATTAAGAAATTGGATGTACCGTCCATCTGATTCAACTACAGACAACGTGCCAGTGGACACGACAGAACCAAAGAATATAGTTGACTGAACCCCGATAACACCCCTCATTGCTTTTTTGTTTTTACTTGATGCTATTTTTTCTGCAAATACTCGACTTTCTGTGCTATTTACAGCCTTTTGAAGATTTGAGCCTAGAGTGTTGTGAATGCAGTTTTTTACTGTCATTTAGATAGAATTCATCCATTTAACTATCTAAAATATATGTTGCATTGAGAAGCACCCGGGCAACGCCGGGTATTAAGCTAGTGATTAAATAAATGGTTAGAAGTGGTTAGAAAAGAATGGTTTTCTAACCTCCTTTTTCTTCATTTCCAACTGTTGCCTTTACACTTTTGGGCTGTACAATAGCATTTATATGTATACATATGTATGTGTGTGTGTTCAGTAAACTCCAAAATTATCGACAGAATAGGATGGCACCAGGGTCTGCTGTGGTCGCTTTTTTGAAAAATAAAAACAATCAATTGCAAAAATAAAACGAAGTATTTTCGCTTTTTTGCTCAAACAAAAAAAAAAAAAAAAATTAATTGAAAAAAGAAACAATGTATGATCCATGAAAGAAAGCAGCATCGCGATAGTCAACTAAATATTCTTTAAATCTTAAGCCAAGATTTTTGAATTACTATTATGTTCAACAATACTTAGTCTTCCAGCATTATGACCCCCTCAATCTCTGCATTATTAGAAGAAGGGGAGTGCAACATTCTAAAAACCAAACATGTAGTTTTTTTTTTTATTTTACGTTAAAAAAATAGCTGCTGTACTTGTTTCTTTATAGATGTCACAGATGAAATTAGTGATAGCTTACCGAATGTTCATTATTGTGAACATTAGGAACAACAATGACTGAAATTGTGAATCAGAAATGTACACTAACTGAATGCATGTAGATTTGTTGAAAACAACAAATAAATCCTTTTTAAAATCAATAAAGACATTTATTAAAGCTTAAAAACTGATAACAAATTAAAAACTGGCTAAGAGCATGTAAAAATGACTGGGCCTTAGGGCAAACATTTAAACTGTCATCTGATAGACAAGTTCGAAAAATAACTGAAGAAACTTAAAACTGATTAACCACACATATCACCTCTACAACTTCATCACTTCTACCATAACCGAACAGCAGCTAAAGACAAATATGCAGGACAGCGAACCTATAATGCTACATACAACTGTTATTCAAGACAGCCATCCAAGAACGATTTCACCTACTAGCCCGCGATCCTAAATACGTGTTCCAAAGCACATATGCAAACCTGATTGGTTATTAGTGGCTGTCTTTGTTATTCAGCAAAAACACCCCCCATCTCATCCAATGAGAAGGCAGGAGCAAAAATGCCACCAAGTGGCAACTGGGGTAAGCTTGTATTTCATGTAGAGACTTGGTGAGCGTGGTATGAAGGCAGAAATGGCCAAAAAGAAGATTGAAAACATCGGCAAATAGTTGCAAGTAAAAACCCCCTATAAACTTGTATAATTTAGTACTCTAATAAACTATTATAATGTTTTAAGTAAGCAACAGTAATATACTTTAGGTAACAATAATAATTTTATTTTCAACTGGAGATTAAACACTGAGGCATTTACAAAGATATGAGAATTAACATTTTAGCATTTTGCTAAAACTTTTCCCGCAATTTTAGCATTTATGCTAAAGAACTTTTGAACACAGCTTAAACCCTCACAATAACTATGGATAAGTAAATTTGGATATAATTCGCAAAATAGGTAAAAAGCAATACTAGTGTATGCAATAGTTTAAAACAATTATAACACTCGCATACGTTTAAAATATAGCTAAAATGATAACAGTGTGCGTAAAAAATGTACATAAAAACTGAAAACAGATCACTCATTATTGCAAATGAATTACATACATACTCAAGCACATGGTACAGTTTAACTGAAACAGATCAAGTTAGATTCCACTAAAAGCATATAGGGATGAGAAGGGGAACTTTCTTTGATCAAAGACTGATGGTGCTGTCTCTTGTTTACACACGTTACTAATATAGATCTAAAAATCAAATAAGTAATGCAGATCTATAGCATTAAAGTAGTGTAGATCTAATGATCAGGTTTAAACTTCTTAGGCTCCATAACCATGGAAAGTTTGAGGTCATTGGGAGAGAGTGGAAAAAGAGAAATAGGAATATTTAAAACTTGATTTTGTACTTGTTAAGTTAAAATATTTGTATTTATCTACATTCAGTTACTCATCACCAAAATATATATATATATTTTTTCAAGTTTGAAGGGCCGCGGATAAGCCACCCGCAGATAATCTGGAGTTTTCTGTCTGCATATATGTCTGTATATATATATGTGTGTGTGTGTGCTTATATATATGCATATGTAAAATGAAACTATAGGGTAGACGGGGGGAATGCGGACACCTGAGGAAATGCCGCCACTCTTGGTATTTGAGTCAAGGAAACCAGATAGCTGGCCTGACAGCTCCTGACCTGTAGGGAACGATGCTACAACCAATGTTTCAAGTTGATAGCAGCCATTGCACATGTTGTTTTTTTCGTATAGTGTAGAACGTTGTTTTGAAGAAGTTTGATATTATTTTTCCACTTCCAATAAGCTGAGGTATATACCTTTAGATGCTACAGTGGCAGCATTTGCTATGAACCGTTAACTAGATATTTTCCTATATTTTAATCAACAATGTGAATAACTTCCGTTTGTTTTAATGTCTTTAAATCTACATTTCTTCCATCTTGTCGGATCAGGGTTATGGCGCCACCTCTCCAGCGGTGATGGCGGCATCACCTACAGAAGCTTCTTTCCACTGTATAAGTCGAAAGCAATTTTTTAAAGGAACAAAAATGCGCTATTTGTGCTGAGTAAAACGAGTTAGTTAACATAAGTTAGTCTTGACAGAAGAAACTGGTGAAGAAAATAATACTGTAAATGCAAGCAATACGTCTGAAGGTGAGTTACTGGATGTAGCAGCTTGCTCATAAAAAACCATTCTGAAAGTGCCTCAAAAAAGAAGGTAGAGGAAAGTTCTAAAAGAAAAGGCCACTCGCCAATTCTAACGGGAACCCCAATGAAGGCAGTTCTGGAAGAAACTAACTTTAAAAGAAAGGAAAAGACATTGAAAAAGAAACAAGTGGAAAGAAAATCTGCAGCAAATTTTTTGGGAATGTGTATCAAAACTGAATCCAAGGCAAAGAAAGAGAAAGCAGTGACAACAAGGCAAAAGAAAATGGATAAATCTGTTAAGAAAAGAGGCAAGCGACTTTTTCAGATGAGGAGGACATTGACGTCAAAAAGTTTTGTGACGACGACGAAAATGATGACCTTTTTGATCCAAGTGATCCAAACGTTCAACTTTGTAACATATGCAATAAATATGGAACAATTGAACTGTGATACAGATGCACTTGCTGTGGCAAGTAGGTGTATTCAGAGTCTAGCACTGCTGAAATGACTGTACACTACATTTGTGATTTTTATAAATTTTAAGAAAATCAGATGAATTCAAAATATTGTTTTTTCAATCTTATAAACTAAAAATGTCAATTGTTTTGCTTTTCAATTCCTGTATTGTAATACTAATTGTATTTAGAATTTTCAATAAATTTTCCTTCTTAGTCTTTTAGTCATATTGGCTAGTGGTGGGATTAACGCAGGTCTGTGGCGGGATTACCCCAGCTCCCTGGGTAATACCGCCACAGTGCAGAAGTTGACAAATTGGTGTCTTATGACTATTTCTTTTATAGATTTATTGATGACAAATTTTGTATACATTATTAAGATGGTGTGCAATAATCCAAAGTATTGATCTAGATCATAAATACAATTTTTGATGGTGATAAAAGTTGAAGTTCCTTAAGGTGGCGGCATTCCCCTGGTCTACCCTATAAGGTTTTTTAAAAAACATTACCACTAATTGATATTATTAATGTATAGTAATTCTGTTCTGTATTTATTTACAGTGTCAACAAGAAAAGTAACTAATAATATTTAAGTGTAATGGAAAATTAAGTTACCTTAGAGCTTACCCAAACAAAGTTAATGTTTTTGTGCAGAATACTGAACATGAGTTTTCTAGTTATATTGAATATTTTACACGGTCCCTAGTACTTTCAAATGTCTAGAATCCACTGTATGTAATGTTTAAATGACAAATATTTATCTTTGCAGTTGCACACTTTCTCATTGCATCATGTCACACATGATACTTGTTCGTCCACAACTTCCAAATTTAATAACATTGAGTGATTTAGAAGAACTTAATCCTGCATTTGAAGGCATTTCAAGGATATTTGTTGTTGCGTCACCATATAGCAGTCAAGATAATATAACAGTATTGGTTTTCCCTGATTTACAATCTGGTAAGTTTTGTTTTTGTTATAAGTACGTTAAAACAGTGCAGCTAACATTTATAAATAATAGCAATTTCTCAGTTTTAAAAAATATACAGTGAAGCACCGTTTATACGTTTTTGAAGGGACTGTTTGAAAAAAGCGTACAAATGAAAAAACGTATAACTGATACAGGTAAATGAGTATTAGACTCTGCAGGGACCGATTTGAAAAACGTATAATTGATAAAAACGTACAAAAGAGAAACATATAAATGGTGCTTCACTGTATTATCATTTTCACAACATAAGAATTCATTGAAACTTTCTTTTAGTACTGTATACTATGTAAGTAATATTCTGATTGATATAAAAATAATGTTCCACTGAATCTTTTCAATATTTAGTTTTATTCTCTTACACTTTAATTTGAAGTAATTCAAAGCAATTTAATCTTTAAATTGTAGTTAAATTAGAAGTTCTTGCTCCATTTTGAAAACTTTCTTTAACCCATGTAAGAGGGATTATATTCTGATAAAATACCGGAATTCCAGTATTTTTTCCATCTGTTACACCGGAAATCCACCATTTATCTCCCCCACCTCTGAACTTTTTTCCTTACTCCAATTTTTCAGCAGTTATGTTGATAATAATTAATACTTTTAATTGTTTTGCCCTGTTAAAATGCTGTTCTAAATTTATTTCACAGTTTTTATTGTTTTGATGACGATCTCTTTGCATCCAATATGAGAATTGAATTTCTTTTGTTTTTGATGCTTACTATGCTTTGTTAGGATGCTAATAAATGAAATTATTTTTTAGTAAAAACATAAATTAAAAACAGTCAAGGGTAATTCTGTGTTTGTTACAAGAGTCTTTGAATCGCTGATTTAATTTTATTTTTACTTAAATTATGTTGATTAGTTATTGATCATCTGTTTGTCATAGATCTTTAAAATGCAATTATAAAATAATTTCCCTTAAATTCTTTCATGTGCTGTTTTTATACCTGTAATCAGTGGCGTAGCCAGGATTTCATTTTGGAGGGAGTCCAATCAATTGCGTAGCAAGGATTTCATTTCGGGCCAGAGGGGAGGGAGTGTCTAAAGAAATTTGACAAATTAATATGGAGATCTTTTTAAAAATAAGTAAAATAGATTTTAGAGATGAAAATTTTATTTAACTATTATTAATGACAAGTAATAATTTTGAATGCATTTGAATTTAAAACAAGCAGCAAAATTTAATGCAAAGTAGAAATTTGAAAATTACAACAAAAGTAATCTTTTGTTAGACATAGCCATATTTTGAATAACTATGTCCGGAATTACATATTCATCGTCATAAAAAAACATATAATATAAAGCCTATTATAACCTACCAATTTATTTTCGCTCATTTTACTCCTCAGATATGTTTTAATTCTCTTTAAGCACAAGAAACTTCTTTCAGCAGACCACGTTGTAATAGGAAGTGTGCTTAGTATTTTTAATGAATAACAATGAGATGGAATACTTAGTTGTTCTACAAGAAGAATGAAGCCGCAAATAAGATTATCAATATCATTATCTTATTATCATGATATTATATCTTATTTTCATCATCTTATTATCATATCACCCAAAAAAAGTACCAGTGAAGCTAATCGGCTCACTAGCAGAATGGTTCCTTTGCTACAACAGGGGTGCACTGAAAGTACTTTTTTTTCCTGACATCACCGATTCTGTCTTGTTCTTGCCCATGCAGGGACTATATTCCAAGAAATTTAGGGGGAACTTAACAAAGGAGGGAACTTACAAGTGCCTTTTGTTAGATTCTAAACAGACGTATGTTTTTAGAATTTGCATCTGCGAATATTTCAAGGATACAAGGGTAACCAATGTTTTGGAGACTGGAGAGAATATTTTGCACACTAGAAAAAAATTGAGAATCATTGCAATAAAGCTCTACGCCTTAGGTCTCCCCCTCATTTCGTGTCTCCCTCCCCGTTTGGTTTATTTTACTGCTTCAATACTCATTCAAAAAAAAAAAAAAATCACATGTTGTACTGTCTGACCACGGATTGTATGAAAAGACAAACATCGTTTTTACAGCGGGAAATGGATGAATCTATTACTTTTTAGCAATACCAGCTTTTGCAGAAGCAGAGTCTCATTCAAGTGAGCGAAATACCGGCATCAAATTTTTACTTTCCCCCCTCATTCAGATAGATTCATCTTATCTGGACATTTGAAATTTCCATACAATCCGTGGTTGGACAGTACTGCAGACATGTAAAAAACAAATTTTTTCTTGTCCCATTTTTTACTTGAGTATAATGCTTATTTTCAACACAAGGCATTTTTTCTCCATCATATATTTACACTTAGTCGTTTTGGAGGGGGTCTGGACCCCTATCCCCCCCACCTTGGCTATGCCACTGCCTGTAATGCCTTTATTTTGAAAATCGTGATGTTTGCATCTGTTATAAAAATCCGGTTTTTCAGATTTTTGCTGTTTACTATACCTTGTTAAGAAATAAACAAATGAAGTTATTTTTTTAAATTAAAATCATTCAGTTGAAAATATTTCAACAAAATTCCATTTTATGTAAAGATGTCCAACGTCAAAAGGTTAAAGAATGAATAGCTAGCTGAATTTGTTTTTGTTTCAATTATTCTAAGGTTTTTAGATTATTTATAACCAAATTTTATTGAAATTGGAAATGCTAAGGTCAAGAATGTGATTTATATGATGTGGAATTGTTCACAGGCAACTAGATTCACGGTGAGGTAAGATTGCGAGGGATGGTTTTCCCCATAAATACTATTTTTAGAAAAAAAATGAAACACATCAACTTCAGTTAGTTTAGTTTTTTTCAAAATTTCAATCATTATTGGAAATAATGTAGTTTAAATTATAAATAGAAAAATATATTGTACCATGTAATGTCCAAATTATCCAATGTTTACCGATAAATTGTGCCCCATTAAAGGTAATTGCTGTTAAAAAATTATGTGTTCAATATTTTTAACTGTTACATCACTGCAAAGTTTTGTTCAAATCAGCATGTGACACTTGATTATAGTTATTTGTAAGTAGCAGCAAATATATAAAGAAATTGAACCAAATGAGGGTTACAAAAGTCAGGGGGAAAAAACAAATTCAGTTTAATTTTTCACTGTGTTCTCTTTCTGTTTTTAAAAACTTTTTTGTTTCTATGTTGTGTATTAATTGATATATATATATATATTATTTATTTTTCAGCTAATACGGCCCTAGCTAAGAAAAGATTTGTTCTAGATGGCCAGAACTATACACTTAGTGCAGCTTTTATTACAGATAACTGGGCTACTCCTAATACTGTTCTATTAAAAGATGTTATTATTATTACTGATATACCATTTGGAGTGCTTCATCCTTCTGAAGAGATAGTTTTTGGCAAATTTCCAAAAGACGTTCAAGAATCTCTCTCTAAAGTAAGTCTATTTTGATGTAGTGTATGTACAGTCCTTGGTTATAATGACATCAGAGGGTCTGTGATATGTGTGGGCCTAAACAAAGGTGATATTACAAAGCTCGTTGATTTTTGAGTTGCTAATCAAATTACATGCCCTAATACAAATCGTTTAAAGTTATTTCCAATGTAAAAATTATTTATTACTTTCTCTGGTTTTATAAATTTTTTATCTTCTATTTTTAATGTGTTCACAGCTTCAGTAGTCATTAATTATACTTTCATTTCAAAACATTCATTATATTTTCGATTTTGTGACTATATTTCATTGTATAATTGATCTTGGGGTTTGTTATTTTTTTCTTTACTTTTCTGAGTTTTTATTTAAAATACAAAACCTGAAAATACTCTCAAAAAAATTTTTTTTGACATATTTCTGATTTTCAGCGTGTGAAATATGATTACAATTAAGTTGAAAATATCTCTGGTTAGAAATATTTGCTAGTATTTTCACTTCCTTTTACAAAAAAAAAGGAAGTGTTGTACTCACAAAAAAATTTTCACTCAAAAATCGACCTTAATTTCCATTTTACTCACCCCCAAATGAATGATGAGATCTTTTTTCGACTCGACTACACTTGGATAAGTGCCTACAAACGTATAGACACACGAAATATCCATTTTGACGATTCCCGAGTTAATTACGACTTTTCTCGTAATTAACTCGTATGTGCATAAGTGTGTATGTATGTCGCATAACTCAAGAGCGTTATGTCCTAGAAAGTTGAAATTTGGTACGTAGACTCCTAGTGGGGTCTAGTTGTACACCTCCCCTTTGGGTTGCATTTGGGTATTTCTAAAGAGTTCTTTTGCCCCTTTTTGGGGGGAAATCATTGTTAATTTCGATTTAAACTCAAGTTGTGTTATAATTTGGCAGACACTTGGCAATATATATCACCAATCTTTTGGTCGACAAGTTTTGTCGACAAATTCGCGACAAATTTGACGTTTTTTTTAAATTTGATTTCAGTTTGGCCACTGTTGGTGATATTTAGAGAGTAAACTATTGAATCACATTAAAATTGGCAGTAATGGGGAAATGACATTAAATTGGGGTAAAAGGAAGTCATGTGATGCACACATCAACTCGTTTTATTATTATTATTTTCATAGATGAACTTTTATTAAAAAATACATTTGTTAATCTTGATAACAAAATTAAACTTATTCTGAAATTCTACTTTTTTTCTTTTTCATTATTTCTGATTCAGCATAAAGTGTGTCCCAAAAGTTTAGAGACAACAAGGTTTTAATGTTTTACAAGTTAAAAACAGAAGTAACAAATTCAAAGCAATTTAGACTCATAAAAAATATTATTACAATGTTAACACTTTATACAAATTACATTAAATATTTACAGACTTTATGATAAAATTTTAAACTTAAATTTTACTGTCCCAAAAGTTTATGGACAAATCATTGTTTTTCATCAATGTTCAAATTTTTAAGCCATTTTTCCTAATAACTTAAAAAACTCGATCAGGCATACTTAAAACAAGAGTTTGAAGAACTGCTGGCTTTAATGCAGCCTAAGATCTTGAACTATTGCGACTACTTCCCATTAGCATATACATCTTGAGCTAATATTCCCCAGAGGTTCTCTATTGGGTTTAGGTCAGGACTTAAGGCTGGCCAATCTATAAGGTTTCTTGTTTTTTTCGAAACTGTTTCATTGTAGATTTAGGCACATGAATAAAGCAGTTGTCTTGTTGATATAACCATTGATTTCCACCAAGTAATTTTTCAAATGGAAGTAACTGTTCTGCAAGCGTTTTCTGATAATCTTCGGAACATTTAGGACCTTTCAAGAAAGATATATTGGTTATTCCATTGAAAGAGAATGCTCCCCACACCATGAGTGAGCCTGCTCCTTGTTGTCTGCTGAAAAAAGTTTGGGGTTCCTTGCAAATATCGTGCCAGGAATGCACCCAACCATCAGGACCATCTAGATTGAATTTCTTTTCATCACTTAAAAGAATACTTAATCATTCATTTGTCCAATTCATGCGATTTTTGGCCCACTGAACACGAGCCTCTTTATGTGCTTTTATAAACTTCTGTGAACAAGGTATTTTCCAATAAACAAGAAATGCACTTGCCTGCGGTCGTCAATGTACTGTTGATTTTGACACTGGAAAGCTTACTTCTTAACAAATTGACCATGTTGACAGGTTGTGAGTTGAAACTAATCTCACTATCTCTCTGTCTTGTTGTTTAGTTGCTTTCTTTGGTCTTCCAGAACGAAAGTTTGCTTCAAAACAATTATCTTTTGACAAAATTTGATAAATACCAACCCTATTATGTCCAATTTTGCTTGCAATGTTCATCACTTTCCATCCACACCCCTTCAAGTGATAGATTTGCAAAATTTCCTTTTTAGAGAACTGCACATTGTGGGACATCTTGGCAATCGTTCAGAAACGGAAACACAGGTTCGTTTTCATGTCAGAAAACGTTTGCGTTACAAGTAAATGACCTTGTCGTATGCAAATTTTGAGTATCAATATTAAAATCAGGTTTTAACATCGATTGTCCATATATTTTTGGAACAGTATTTTTTTGTTTATATTTTTGAAAATTAGATCAAAGAAAGTTCTTTGAGCGTTTTATCATTTTTATGTCATCATTCGTTATTTTTCATAGCTTATTTCATCTCGCTTACTCGTGTAGTTAGCTTGTGGTTTCAATAAATTGATTGTCTATAAACTTTTGGGACACACTTTACATATATGCATTCACATTATAATAGATTTTTTAGCATTGAATATATTTTCTTTTTAGGTTTTTTTTCATGAAGAGAAAAATTTAGCTGTGCTTACATTAAGTAATACAAAAAGTTTGAGCTCTGTAATCAAGTTAAATAATATAACTTTTGAGAAAAAAGTGTCAATGATTCTTCCTGCTCATTTAATAGTTGAATTGCCATCAGTAAGTATGCTTTCAATGTATTCAAATTCTTCCTTTTAGGAAAGCTAGCTTTCCCTCTTAAGCTTTGGTTGCATGTATATAATGTATCAAAAAGATATTATTCTGAATATCTCTTTTGCCACATACATAACGCAAGGAATCAATACTAAGTCTCACAACCATAGGCGGATTTATGGGGGGGCAGAGGGAAGCAATGCCCCCCCAGTTTTGGGAGGACTTTAGTAAAAACACATCTTCTAAAAATTCAAAAAAAAAATATTTTTTTCTTTTTTGAATATTTTAGAAGGATATGGGTAAATTTCTAAGGGGGGGGGGGCATAGGAACAATACCCCTCAGTTTTGGGAAGACTTTATATAGTAGCAACATATCTTCCAAAATCTTAAAACAAAAAAATCATGACTTTTTCTTTTTTGAATAGTTTAATGAAAATGAAGAGAAAAGCGAATGTCCTTTTCTGATGGGAGAAAAGAAAAGGAAAAAAAACGAACATTAAATACAAATAAAACAGCTGTCACTGGGGTGCTTAAAACGTGTCTAAATTCACTATTTTGGACTGAAAACCATTTGGGCAAGTATATGAATGAAAATATAGGCTAAACGAGCTTTACATTAAGCTGCAACACTTATAATAATTGACGATTATTTTGACAAATTAGAACTTAAAGCAAAGGGGGGAAAACTCCTGCCGCCCCCATTCTCGCTAACCGAACGATCTACTCGTTATGATTTGTGTCCACATTTCAAGTATATTTGTGCATAATATTTATGTTCTTAGTAGATTAATTGATCCTTTAAGAAATTCTAAAAAGCATAGTTTTTTTCCTTCTCCTCTCTTTTTTAAAAGAGAGAGAGAATAAATAGTATCGCAAACTCTGAATAAATTTTAGTTATCTGAGTGTTCTGATTAAATGAATCTTTTTTTACTTGGAGGGAGAGTACAATTTTACTTACTTTATAAATACTGTTTAAAAAGTAAGGTTAGTCATAATCATCTAAGTCTAAGTGAGTCAGTCCTTTCCATTATTGAAATCTAAATAATTGAGTCATCAAAAGTTTTGGAAAATTTTACTGAAATTTTATAAAAGTCTATAAAAACCTAACAAAGATTGATAAAATCATAAAAATCCTTTAACCGTAAAAATTGACGAATTTTCGTAAAAATTACAAAAAATCAAGCAAAAGTTTGCAGGTAAGAGTGAATTACAAACAGGGCCAAATTTGCCTATAAGATAAACAAGCTATTGCTTAGTGCTCCTGCTTTGAAGTGAGTCCCTAACTCCCAAAAAAAAATTCATGATTCGTTCCTTAAAAAATAGAAATTGCTTGAAAAAACTAATTTCATTTTTAAGTGCGTGAAAACCTTAAATAATTTAAAGAGTGTGACTACAAACCTTAAATTTTAAAATGTCTAACAAATGGTAGAGGGGGAGGAATGCCAAAATATGTCAAATTCAGCTTTTTGCCACATCCTGTATTAAAAATGTAAAAATCATGGTTCTCACGTTTGTAACATTATTTGAAATAAATTTTTGTGACTCATATGTTTCGTATCTTGCTAGTTATTCAATCCCGAATGCAGTAATTTTGAAATTCTTTTGTATTGATTGCTTTTATCTTACTTCTTCTGCATATTGTCTATCTGTTTAGCACGGAAAAAAATACACAATACACTAATTCTATTTCTTTTCGTTTTCTGCCCCACTTGCAACTGAAGAAAAGTTGCTGTCATGAGAAATCTAAGGTTACTTTTCTCTTTTAAATTTAAAATAACTATTTCTCAAAGTTAAAACAGGACTGTAAAAATTTACAATCAAGTACTAAAATATCAGAGACTGGAAAGTACAAATGAAGTGCGTTAAATAATTTTATTTATTTTACTTATTCTAGAGTCATTGAAAATAATTAGATAAGACTTTGAAAATCCTAAGCAAAATGGGCTCCAATTACTTCTACAGCAGATTGTTAATCTTTTTAGCCAGGAAAAAAATGATACACTACCTCTATTCCTTTTCGTTTTCTGCACTCTACTTATAATTAAAAAAAGGTTGTTGTAATGAGAAATCTATAGTTTATTTTTTCTTTCAAACTTAAAATGGCTGTTTCTTACAAAGTTTGAACTAAACTGTATAACTATATAATCTAGTTATCAATTTCTATGTCTATCCAATTAACCTCTAAAAGGCTTCAAAATGCAGAATTTTATATCCATTTTACAAAATTTCCTGCGGAGGAGAAACCCCCGGCCCCCTGAAATTAGAGATATTCTATTTCCCACTTAAAAGGGAGCCCTGCATCATTCTCTTGATACCAGCTCCCTCTCTTAAGGTCAATTAAAAAAGGACAGCATGAAAACACACATTAATGAAAACGACACATAAAAAAGTAAAGCATGGACTTATGCATCACAGGAAGAAGACAAAAACATGAGAGTGGGGAGGGGGGCAATAAAAATGTTGCTATAAAAAAAAAATCCTGCCCCCCCAGGAACTCAGTCCTAAATCCGCCTATGCTCACAACCATTATGAGTACTTAATTTGTAGAATAAATAAAAATGCTAATGATCTAAATGTGCGTTGTTTTATGTATGAATTCTAAATATATGCAATTAGTAGCAATATTCTAGTTATTGTTAGTGTGGCAGGGCTAATCAAAATGTCGGGAGGGAGGGGGGCTAGGTCAAACTCTTTTCTGGGGCCTCTCCCCTCCGTAATCAATTTTGGCAGTTTTAGCCTCTTGGAGACCCTATAAAGTGGGGGGCTTTAGGTCACAGCCTAATTGGCCTATTCAGTAATTAGGTCCCGACGTACAGGATGTTGCACCTTTTTTTTTTTAAATGAAATTTCTAACTTAAATAGATAACTGCTTAATCACTCAAATATTCAGCTCAGTCATGACGTCACAAGCCTGAAAAAGTGGAAAAATAATAATAAAATAAAATAATGATATTTGGCAGCAGAACTGTCATATTTGGAATTCTTTTTATAAAGAGAAAATGCTGTGCTTGCTGTATCTCCCATAATGTACCAAGAGAGAGAAGGCAGGACATTCAACCACAGTTCTCTACAGCTTTGGCACAGTACCAAAATCTCAATTTTTTTCGACCAGATTTGCAACCTGTCATGACTGAGCTGAATATTTGAGTGGTTGAGCAGTAATCGATTGTAAACAATAAATTAATCAAAGAATGGAAAAAAAAGAGAGGTTATAAACAACCAAAATCTTAAGTGCTGCAAGCAGGACTGAAATTACAGTAGAAGCTCTTTAATTAGAACAGGTTGAACGAGGAGAGTTCCAACTATTAAATTGTTCACATTATAGAAAATGTTATGCTTTTCAGATGTTCTGCACATAACAACATTACTAGAACATTGCTAAATGGATCATAAGTGTTACAGAAAAGAGATAATGGCTTTGCAGTGTAAAATATTGTTGTTTTTTTAATTAATAGCAAGCATAGAATATAAACAGTATTACAGTGCAGTAGAAAAAAAGTATCAATGAACATACACTACAGTACTGTACTCGGCATAATTTGCTTATTAGTCAAAGTTTTTTAAGGTAAAAAAGGATTTTTTCCAAATTAATGATGAAGTGTTTTTTTTTTTTTTTAAATCTAAGTGTCAAATTTGTTTCAAGGTCATCAACTGTGGTAAGCAGCATTTAGATTGCAGATCAAAGAAGTCTGTTCTTTATCACTGCTGTCTTCAAATTCATTTTCATCGGGGACAGTGAAAAGAATCTTATCTTTGCCATAAATTTGAGGTTGTGTATCATTCCTGTCATTGTTGATCCATTCCATTGCGTCAGTTATGTGACACTGCTCAAACTCAGGATTAGCCTGACAGAATCGGACAATTTCTTTCGCCTTGAAGATGGTACAGATTCTTCATGATCTTTATAGCTGTGGCAAATTCATAAGAAAAGACATTTACTTTTAACACTCTCCCTGAGCAATACGTGAAATTAATTTTATTTAGTTGCAGTGCATGTAGTTTGTCTCAGTGGCCTTCGGATTACGAGGGTTCAGATTTAAGAGGTTCTAACATATTATAAGCAGTTGCTTAGAAACATCCACTCATCGGGAGGCTCTGTGAAAAGAAATCCATAATTTTCAATGAAAATATATGCAATATTTCATTTTTATTTTAAATTTTTCAATTCAGTTTTTTTTCTCATGTACTTTTAAATTTATTATACGTGAAAAAAAAAGTTTTTGAAAGAAGCTATAGTGGCATTCTTATAACCAGTTACCATAGTTAGAGAAACTGGTTTAAATACTGGGCAGGTCCCCTTGAAGAGTGAGCATTGCACCACTATTAATAGGTCCTGGTCATTGCTTTTGTATGCGAAATAATCTAAATGTGGTATGCATAGATTTATTAAAGACTAATAGCATTTTATAAACAGACTATGTAACGATATTCATTGTTTTTTTGTAGGTCCATGAAGATATATCTGCTAGTCGTTTTATAGATAACGAAGTAAGTAAACTGTATTCAACCTTCCCTTTATAAATACTTCAAAGTAATTTTCAATGTTTAAGTTTTTTGAAATCGTATCATATTTTTTCAGGAGTTACGTTATTCTCTACGCTCCCTAGAAAAACATGCACCTTGGGTTCAACATGTTTATATTATTACCAATGGACAAATACCATATTGGCTAAATTTAGACAATCCATGGATTACTATTGTTACTCATGAAGTAAGATATTCTGATTGCATGTATCAGATTTTGAAAATGTATGGTCGGAAAAGCCTTTTTGTTAGTCTTGTGTGTTATATTTACAAATGTTAAAATTAAATATTTTACCGTTCTGTGTACTGAGTTCATTCAAACTTTCTTCAATTCTTTGTATCTTTTCCTTACTTGTTCTTGTCTACTTGTTTAATTTCAAATGAATGCATTGTCTTGCTGTAAATGTGAAGCTTAAGAACTGTTATACTTAGGAGTTTTTTTCTTTTTGAAAGTTTGACTACTGTTACTTCAGTTTCCTGTTTTACTTTTTTTTTTTAAATTGAAAGTATTCCTAAGATTTATATTCCTAAGATTCTTTAAAATTATTTGTGCATATATTTCAGTTTTTAAGCCGATTCCTATTTGTATGTTATTTTTTCTGTAGTTCTTAAAGCTTCTGTACTTCTTCTGTGTTTCTCAAGCTGTTTAACTTTGCAAACTCCTTAAAAGCCAAAAACCTGCATGAAAAAACTTACAACCCATTAGGCAAATTATTTTATGAGCTATTTATCAAAACTTTGTTACTAACATGGTATATCTTATTGTGAAGAAAAAATATCAAGCCCCAATTGTTGAACCAAACCAATAAACGTTGCTGGTTGACCAGTGGCGTAAGAAAGAGGATGGTTCCTGGGATCTTGGGTCTATACCCCTCCCTTGGTATACGCCCAAAATGTCGCGGCCAAAATGTTGCGGGACAAAATGTCGCGGCCAAAATGTCGCCGGTCCAAAATGTCGCCAGTCCAAAATGTCGCCGGCCCAAAATGTCACCGATCCACAATGTCGCCGGCCCGAAATGTCGCCGGTCCAAAATGTCGCCAGCCCAAAATGTCGCCAGTCCAAAATGTCGCCGGTCCAAAATGTCGCCGACCTAAAATTCACTAGTTCAATTTGTACGAAAAATTTAAATGTACGTCGATGCTTTCCAGCATAAAAGTTGCGAAAGAATATTAATTGCCTTTCAAAGTAAGTTCCTTCAAAAATTCCAAACGTTTTCTCCTGTCTTAATTCGTAAACATCAGATTAATTCCAGAAAATTAATAGTTTTTAGAAAAACATACGTTTTTCTGTATACTATTACAAACTAAACATGTGAAAGGCTACTGCAACGGAATTCTCTTTCTCGTTTAATCTGATTAATAATAATACTCAAGATGTAGCGTAAATGATCAAGATGTAACGCAAGGATTCAGACAAAAAATTGGTATGGAAGTAAAACTAAACTGTTCTAAATGCGAATGAAAGAATAGTGAGGCGCAATGTGAATATGGAAAGAGAATAGGCGGTTTGTATTTTTTGGCGTAATGAAGTAAAAACAAATAACTCCTTCACTCTAGCATATTATTACGGTAGCGACAGGTCAGTCATTTAGGGGATCAGGTGGAATGGCCCTCGACTTCGATTTTTTTTTTGTATACAAGTGGAAGTGGTTTTTATAGCAATCCTATGAAATTTGCATTGGTTATACATACGCCCGTTATCCTCCCTCTCCCCTTTCACTGGAAAAATTCGAAATCACGGGCCAGGGTGGAAATAAAGTAGAAAAGTATCTTAATGAAATTTATTTTTCTCATAGATTTATTAACATTACCCTAAGAACTGTAAAAAAAACTACGTTTTCAGTGAGATATACGTTGGTTAAAGTAAGATCAAAACTGTTCTGAGACTTTTTCTGGAAATGAAACTGAAGAAGTTTAACAAGACTGCTCGAGACCTTCCTCTGAGAGGACATTTGCATGTCCTTTGCGACCGTTATTTTGGGACAGCAAAACAAATGTTTAACAGAAATGACAGATTATTGCCGTGGGAACTCCCATCTCTTATGAGTAAAATTCTGAAATTACGTCGAAATGTTCACCGTCAAATCTTTTGAAATCAATGAAACCCGTAACTGCTAAAACAGGTGTCTTTCACTCAGATTTTTGAAAAACGACTCTACGCGATGACAAATATTTTCAATTCTCAACATTCATGAAATTTATATTTTCGATAGAACATCAAGGGACAATTTCAGAACAGTTATTTTATTGAAGGCTTTCAAGAGGATACCTTCATGCATGCGAAGTAGCGCTTGTCAGCTAATCACATTTTCCAATTTCAAATAGAAAAGAAAAAATTTCATAATGTAGGGTGAAATAACTGATATCAATGAGATTATTCAGATCAATTTTGACCTAGACTTATTTTTAAAATGAGTTTCAAAAAGTAATAGTTCTAGCTCAATATAGCTTGATAATTCAGAAAGAAAAGAATATTGATAATAATAATAATAAAGAAATAAGTTTTTCTCTCTCAGGAAAAATTCCTGTTTTAATTAGTGAATTTTTACTAGGCAAATTATATAAGAATGCAAACTCAGTTTTTATTTAACACTCACGCTAGTTAAAGTGCTACAAAAATGAGAGGAATACACGGCTAATTTAGATTTTATTGATGTCATGCTCAACCTCTCATATTTAAATTCAGTATATTTTTCATTGTTTATTTAATTACACTGACTCACGTAAACGATTATGAAACTCAACTTAGAACGAAAATAAGGCTTGTTTTCGTTTAATTTCACTTGTATACTACATTTTTGTATGAATCCTCACATTACTTCTTGAGATATAGCAGTCACATAAAACGATAAAAATTATTCGGTGATCCATCCTTTTGGGATGACTGAAGCCAAAAATAAATGAGCAACTCGCCCTTTAAGATATACCTGTAGAACAAATTTTGTCTTAACCCTTGTACAGTAGACCCTCGTTTTACGCGGGGGGTTATGTTCCACGGAAATGCTGCATAAATCGAAACCGCGTAAATGGAGACCTAATATTAGTGTCAAAATAGGGATTAGGTTCCGTAGATAAAAAAAATACTTCATTCTAGTGATGACTAATTGTATAATAAGTTTAATGTGTACTTATATCAATTTTTATGCATAATATGCATAAAGAAAACAAACTAATTTCGTGTTCTGTTTATGAAGAAGAGCTGGCTATGATAGTCTTTTGGTAGTCATTAAGAATTTTTCCTCTAATTCTTTGCGGAGCATTAACGCATCCATGATCACTTGCGTCATTTCCATGATAGAATCTTCTCTCACTAACAAATCAGAAAGATCATTTCTATTGTCTACGGATGGTTTGAAAATTTTCAATGTGAGCGTTTTTGGTTGCGTGTCACCGGAGTCGGTATCCTCGTTGGTTTTGACCTCCTTTGTCACTCCTAAAAGCTCTTCTTCCAGTGAGTTCTGAATTGTGTGAGTTTAATCACTTTACTTCTGATGGAAAAAGCTCTGGAACCAATCGCATAAAATGTCTCCAAGAAGTTCGATTATTAGCACGCCAAAATGCAGTTAGCTACGTGTAATCTGCAATCATTAGGAGCTTTGGTTTTGAAAGAGAGGAAAATATTACCTGTTTGCATTGCCGCATCTGCGTAAAACCAAAACTCATCTGCGTAAATAAAATAAAGGTGTCAAATCTTCAACCGCGTATAATCGAAACCGCGTAAAATAAACTCGCTGGAAACGAGGGTCTAACTGTATTACTTTTTGAGATATATCAGTCACAGATAATAAAAAAGAAAGGAAAAAAACATTCGATTGCTCCACCCTCTGGTGTTATTGACCCCAAAATCTGTCCCCCTGCTGCTTCCTAACATTTTATTTGATTCCGTTCTTCATTTTTTGAGCAATGACAGTCACGCATATCGATGAAAACGTTCAGTTACTCCACTATCTTGAACGAATTGACGCAAAAAACCTCGCAGCCCTAAATCATATATAGGTACTTGCGGGTATCGTTCGAATTCTTACTACAGGTTTTGACGTAGAATGGCCCCAAAAAATCGGTCACATACAAACGCACACTATTCTTGAAGAAAAGTTTAAAATAATTTTGCGAACGTCAGAACTGAACGCCGTCAGAACGTTTTACAGTTGATAGATAGCGAGTCACAAGAAATAAGATAACATAACGCTTGTATTCTATTTGTTTGCTGAAAAACAGCCGAGAGTTGCGAATCAAAACGGAATAATCTTTTTAGAATTTATCAAGAAACTCCGTTAGTCCAGTCCCATTTTTAACGGAGACATTAATTAAGGGCAGTACATCATTAAAGGCAGTAATCATTTATTCTGCAAATTTGGTGTTAAACAGCATTTTTGTACATTTGCATTTTTCTTACCAACTGAATGAGCGAATTTTGGATCTACGACATTTTGGACAGGCGACATTTTGGATCGGCGACATTTTGGCCCTACGACATTTTGGACAGGCGACGTTTTAGCCCGGCGACATTTTGGACCAGCGACATTTCTGCCCGGCGACATTTTGGATCGGCAATATTTTGGCCCGGCAACATTTTGGACAGGCGACATTTTGGACCGGCGATATTTCGGCCCGGCGACATTTTGGACCGCCGACATTTTGGACCGCCGACATTTTGGCCCGGCGACATTTTGTCCCGCGACATTTCGGTGGTGACATTTTGACCCCAAACCCCCTCCCTTAAAGCTCAAAATTGAATTCTTTTAGTGTAAATTTTTGTTTATTGTTTTCTGTTTAAAGGCTGTTTTTTATTACACAGTTAATTTTATGTATGTGTGGCTGCTTGATTATTTCACTAATATTGAATTTGGTAACGATCAATTATAAGCTACTCTACTAAAAAAGTTAATGGTTTAAGCAATGTGTTAACCAGCTCAAAAATCAGCCACTGCCTTTTGCTCTTCTTTAATTTCACTGAATAATTTCTTGGAAAATAATCTCAAAAATGTAATTTATATGTTGTAATTAATTGGAAATCCAATCCTTGTTTTGACATAGAATAATCTGAGTGCTGTAAAGTACTTCAAGGATTTTGAACAAATAACCATCTTTGATATTTCAACGTGGGCAATTATCCCATTTGTACATTATATAATGCAATTAAAATAGAAGTCCTCCCCTTCAATATCACCCTTCAATATCTTTCACCATTTAACTGTCCATGAAAACATAATAGTTCAAAACGTTTGTTAGGTTTTGACCAATTACTGCATCTACATTTCAAGAAAATATTTTCATTTGTTCTGGAGTTATTAAAATAAATTTAAATTATTTTCAAGTTCATCATTTCCCCTTGCCATTGACTGAAATAATACATTTGTTCTTGTCTTGCAATATAAACAAAAGTGATTGGTGGGAGTTTAATCTTTCTACATTACCATGCTCAAGCTGTAGAATAAGTTTGATGAAAACATCTTCATTTGTTCTGGGTTTACTTGTATTCCTGTAGCGTAACTAGGGGTTGGCAGGAATGGCTCTCGCCAGGCGCGCAACTGCCAAAAGGCGGCATTTTGACTGATTAAAAAAAATTCTTTTTTAATAAAATTATTATTATTATTATTATTATTTTTTTTTTTTTGTTCATAGAATTTGAAAGATGCCTTAAATTTTTTTTTAAAAATCGCAAGAAAAATAGCTAAAAGGGAATATAAAGGTGAAAAAACCTGTAGTCATATATAAGGCATTGGTTTTTTAAAACTGATATAGTCTTATACAAAAACTTTTCTTTTGGATGCAAAAGAAGTTTTTTTTCTCTCAAAAATAACTGACAGAAGAATGAAAAATTGATAAAATTCCCCTGGGCAGCACGAACTGCACCCCACCCTATATCCAGTAGCATACCAAGTGGTTGGCAGGAGTGGCTCTCACCAAGGGTGCAGCAGCCAGGCAGCGGTATTTTGACTGATTTAAATAAAAAAATGTTTTTTTTTAAATTTATGTTCAATTTTTTAAAAAACTGATCATATAAGTAGAAAAATGCTTTTATAAATGAAATTAAAAATAAACATAAAATTCAAAAGAAAAAGAGCTAGAGAAGAAAATGAAAAAATCCATAGTTCTTAGAAAAAAAGTGGGGGGGGGGGGGGGGTTACACGTGGCGTGAAATTCTATTCCGATTCGTTTAGTAAGCTCTTAAGTTTTTAGCTAAGCACACAATTTGTTTTAAAAGCATATAATTTGTATACCAGGGAGCGTTAGTGAAGGGCATTCTATGCCGGATTATTTCTTTTTTTTTTCCGGGAAAGAGGCAACATTTTGTCATGTTATAACTTAAAGTGTCTAGTTTTTCTTAGGCTACGTATTTACTCTCATTACAAAAAATAATCTAAGCATAAAAAACCTTACTTGAAAAAAAATATTGGGAGGCCTTAATTTGCGAATATATAGTGCTTTTATTTTGCCTGTATGTAAATGGTCATGTTTTTTAGTCAATTTCAGATTAGCAATGCTTTTTGTATTTGCTTTGCTTTCCTAATTATAATAGAATTTTTTAAATGCTTTGATTTTTATTTGAAAAAAATTTTTTTTTTCTTTCTTTTTTTAGTAAATGTATTAGTTATGTTTATATTATACATTCTCCCATTGGTTTGAAACAAGTTCCATTAAAAGTTAAAGCTGTTTTGAAAAAAAAAATACATTACTATAAACGGAATTGAAAAATGTTTATTCTCATTTAATTCAAGAATGTACATTATTTATATTTATTAACGAAATGCAAACACTATTGGTTTTATTAAATTTATGTGAAATGGTGGGGGGATAACTTTTGGGAAGGGGAAAATTCTCAATTTGCCAAATGAAATCCCAATTTTACCGAGTGATAAAATTCGAGCATGCACACATATACATACATTACATCTATTGTGGAGGAGTATTGGGCATCATTGAAAACTATTCAAAAAAAAAAGAATATTTAAGTTGTAATACTGTCTCCTAATTTTTCAAATCAATTAGTCAATGCCCCCCCCCCTCCCAAAAAAAAAACAAAAAAGTGGGGGGAGGTCACGGTGACTTCCCATCGAGCCGACCCTGCGGAGCGGGGGGGGGGGGGGCGAAATTTCTTTAGTTCACCAGGGGCGCCAGGCCCTAGTAGTTATGCTACTGTATTCTACTATTTAAAAAAAAAAAAATGGATTTTTTTGCAATTATACAACTTTTCCAAAATAAACCCTGGAGTTGAAACATGATTCAACTCTAGATTAAAATCCAGAAACATACAGTTTCGTTTCTTTAAAGAATCTCCTGCTAGAAGAAACCTTCATTCGCACCTTGTAGGAAACTTTTCTTCACAATGTACTTTCTAAGGACATTTACTAAACTTATTATATTTACACATATAGCAAATACCTGTCAGACTTATATTGCTGATAGGAACTAGAAAAGGGAAAGAAACCAGATGATGACTTAATGTGCTAGTTTAAAAACTTTGCTTAATGAAATGATGCTCATACATCAAACTTTTGTGGACAGATTGTGACCCCTCCTTGTACCTACCTGAATGACCCTAAGTTGAGAAATGACGCCTTAAAGGTACCTATTGCTGGGACAGCTCTTTAATTAATATATTTTTTTTCACTTTTCCATTTAGGAAATTTTTCCTAATAGCAGTCATTTACCGACCTTC
>NW_026558948.1:0-100243 GCF_026930045.1 Uloborus diversus
CTTTTTTTTTTTTTTAATTTTTCTCTTTTGCGAATATTGATTATTTATGTAGGGAAGAAAATTCTGAGTCAGTTTAATTATTCGACCTGTAGATTTCAAAGTGTTTGAATTAATAATTACCAAGGTGCATTTTTTGTTTTTATTATAATTAAGATACCGACCGACAGAGATCCGATAGCCTATTGGTGAGAGCTTTGGGCTTCTATACGAGTGGCCCTGGGTTCGAGTCCCAGCCGAACGAAAAACTTCAATGCGTATTATTTTTCTAATTTGATTATTCTTTTTTTTAATTTTTCTCTTTTGCGAAGTCCGTCAGTCAGTCAGGCAGTACGTCAGGCAGTCTCAGTCAGTCAGTCAGTCATTCGGTCAGTCGGTCAGTCAGTCCAGTCCAGTCAGTCAGTAAGTCACTCAGTCAGTGAGTCAGTCAGGCATTCAGTCTGTCAGGCAGTCAGTCAGACAGTCAGTCAATCAATCTGTCTCATTCAGTCAGTCAGTCAGTCAAGCAGTCAGTCAGTTTGTCATTCAGTCAGTCAGTAAGTCAGTTAGTCAGTCCAATCCAGTCCAATCCAGTCCAGTCCAGTCAGTCAGCCAGTCACTCAGTCAGTCAGTTAGGCAGTCAGGCAGTCAGTCAGTCAGTCTCGGTCAGTCAGTCAGTATCAGTCAGTCATTCAGTATCAGTCAGTCAGTATCAGTCAGTCAGTCAGTCAATCCGTCAGTCAGGCAGTCTCAGTCAGGCAGTACGACTCCGACCGACAGAGCTCCGTTATCCTAATTGCTAGCGCGTTGGGCTTCCAAGCGAGTGGCCCTGGGTTCGAGTCCCAGCCGGAACGAATATAGTCAATGTATATATATATCTCTTCTAATTTGAAAATTCTTCTTTTTTTTTTAATTTTTCTCTTTTGCGAATATTGATCATTTATGTAGGGAAGAAAATTCTGAGTCAGTTTAATGATTCGACCTGTAGATTTCAAAGTGTTTGAATTAATAATTACCAAGGTGCATTTTTTGTTTTTATTATAATTAAGATACCGAACGTCAGAGATCCGACAGCCTATTGGCGAGAGCTTTGGCTTCTATACGAGTGGCCCTGGGTTCGAGTCCCAGCCAGAACGAATATATTCAATGTATATATTTCATATAAAATTTGAAAATTCTTTTTTTTAAAATCTTTCTCTTTTCCGAATATTGATTATTTACGTAGGGAAGAAAATTCTGAGTCAGTTTAATTATTCGACGGTAAATTTCAAGGTGTTTGAATCAATAATTACCAAGGTGCATTTTTTGTTTTTATTATATTCATGACTCCAACCGACAGAGCTCTGATAGACTAATGGCTAGAGTGTTGGGCTTCCAAGCGAGTGGCCATGGGTTCCAGTCCCAGCCTGAACGAAAATCTTCAATCCGTATTTTTAGTTTCTAATTTGAAAATTCTTTTTTTTTTTTAATTTTTCTCTTTTGCGAATATTGATTGTTTATGTAGGGAAGAAAATTCTGAGTCAGTTTAATTATTCGACCTGTAGATTTCAAAGTGTATGAATTAATAATTACCAAGGTGCATTTTTTGTTTTTATTATAATTAAGATACCGACCGACAGAGTTCCGATAGCCTATTGGTGAGAGCTTTGGGCTTCTATACGAGTGGCCCTGGGTTCGAGTCCCAGCCGGAACGAAAAACTTCAATGCGTATTTTTTTTCTAATTTGATTATTCTTTTTTTTTTAATTTTTCTCTTTTGCGAAGTCCGTCAGTCAGTCAGGCAGTCCGTCAGGCAGTCTCAGTCAGTCAGTCAGTCATTCGGTCAGTCGGTCAGTCAGCCCAGTCCAGTCAGTCAGTAAGTCACTCAGTCAGGCATTCAGTCTCACAGGCAGTCAGTCAGACAGTCAGTCAATCAATCTGTCTCATTCAGTCAGTCAGTCAAACAAGCAGTCAGTCACTTTGTCATTCAGTCAGTCAGTAAGTCAGTTAGTCAGTCCAATCCAGTCCAGTCCAGTCAGTCAGTCAGTCTCGGTCAGTCAGTCAGTATCAGTCAGTCATTCAGTATCAGTCAGTCAGTATCAGTCAGTCAGTCAGTCAATCCGTCAGTCAGGCAGTCTCAGTCAGGCAGTACGACTCCGACCGACAGAGCTCCGTTATCCTAATTGCTAGCGCGTTGGGCTTCCAAGCGAGTGGCCCTGGGTTCGAGTCCCAGCCGGAGCGAATATATTCAATGTATATATATATCTCTTCTAATTTGAAAATTCTTCTTTTTTTTAATTTTTCTCTTTTGCGAATTTCGATTATTTATGTAGGGAAAAAAATTCTGAGTCAGTTTAATTATTCGACGGGTAAATTTCAAAGTGTTTGAATCAATAATTACCAAGGTGAATTTTATTTTTTATTATATTCATGACTCCAACCGGCAGAGCTCTGATAGACTAATGGCTAGAGTGTTGGGCTTCCAAGCGAGTGGCCATGGGTTCGAGTCCCAGCCTGAACGAATATCTTCAATCCATATTTTTAGTTTCTAATTTGAAAATTCTTTTTTTTTTAAATTTTTCTCTTTTGGGAATATTGATTACTTATGTAGGGAAGAAAATTCTGAGTCAGTTTAATTATTCGACCTGTAGATTTCAAAGTGTTTCATTTATTAATTACCAAGGTGCATTTTTTGTTTTGTATTATAATTAAGATGCCGACCGACAGAGATCCGATAGCCTATTGTGGAGAGCTTTGGGCCTCTATACGAGTGGCCCTGGGTTCGAGTCCCAGCCGGAACGAATATTTTCAATGTATATATTTCTTTTCTAATTTGAATTTTTTTTTTTTAATTTTTCTCTTTTGCGAATATTGATTATTTATGTAGGGAAGAAAATTCTGAGTCAGTTTAATTATTCGACCGGTAAATTTCAAAGTGTTTGAATCAATAATTACCAAGGTGCATTTTTTGTTTTTATTATATTCATGACTCCAACCGGCAGAGCTCTGATAGACTAATGGCTAGAGTGTTGGGCTTCCAAGCGAGTGGCCATGGGTTCGAGTACCAGCCTGAACGAAAATCTTCAATCCATATTTTTAGTTTCTAATTTGAAAATTCTTTTTTTTTTTTTTTTTAAATTTTTCTCTTTTGCGAATATTGATTATTTATGTAGGGAAGAAAATTCTGAGTCAGTTTAATTATTCGACCTGTAGATTTCAAAGTGTTTGAATTAATAATTACCAAGGTGCATTTTTTGTTTTTATTATAATTAAGATACCGACCGACAGAGATCCGATAGCCTATTGGTGAGAGCTTTGGGCTTCTATACGAGTGGCCCTGGGTTCGAGTCCCAGCCGGAACGAAAAACTTCAATGCGTGTTATTTTTCTAATTTGATTATTCTTTTTTTTAATTTTTCTCTTTTGCGAAGTCCGTCAGTCAGTCAGGCAGTCCGTCAGGCAGTCTCAGTCAGTCAGTCAGTCATTCGGTCAGTCGGTCAGTCAGTCCAGTCCAGTCAGTCAGTAAGTCACTCAGTCAGTGAGTCAGTCAGGCATTCAGTCTGTCAGGCAGTCAGTCAGACAGTCAGTCAATCAATCTGTCTCATTCAGTCAGTCAGTCAGTCAAGCAGTCAGTCAGTTTGTCATTCAGTCAGTCAGTAAGTCAGTTAGTCAGTCCAATCCAGTCCAATCCAGTCCAGTCCAGTCAGTCAGCCAGTCACTCAGTCAGTCAGTTAGGCAGTCAGGCAGTCAGTCAGTCAGTCTCGGTCAGTCAGTCAGTATCAGTCAGTCATTCAGTATCAGTCAGTCAGTATCAGTCAGTCAGTCAGTCAATCCGTCAGTCAGGCAGTCTCAGTCAGGCAGTACGACTCCGACCGACAGAGCTCCGTTATCCTAATTGCTAGCGCGTTGGGCTTCCAAGCGAGTGGCCCTGGGTTCGAGTCCCAGCCGGAACGAATATAGTCAATGTATATATATATCTCTTCTAATTTGAAAATTCTTCTTTTTTTTTAATTTTTCTCTTTTGCGAATATTGATTATTTATGTAGGGAAGAAAATTCTGAGTCAGTTTAATGATTCGACCTGTAGATTTCAAAGTGTTTGAATTAATAATTACCAAGGTGCATTTTTTGTTTTTATTATAATTAAGATACCGAACGTCAGAGATCCGACAGCCTATTGGCGAGAGCTTTGGCTTCTATACGAGTGGCCCTGGGTTCGAGTCCCAGCCAGAACGAATATATTCAATGTATATATTTCATATAAAATTTGAAAATTCTTTTTTTTTAAATTTTTCTCTTTTGCGAATATTGATTATTTACGTAGGGAAGAGAATTCTGAGTCAGTTTAATTATTCGACGGTAAATTTCAAGGTGTTTGAATCAATAATTACCAAGGTGCATTTTTTGTTTTTATTATATTCATGACTCCAACCGACAGAGCTCTGATAGACTAATGGCTAGAGTGTTGGGCTTCCAAGCGAGTGGCCATGGGTTCCAGTCCCAGCCTGAACGAAAATCTTCAATCCATATTTTTAGTTTCTAATTTGAAATTTTTTTTTTTTTTTTTTTAATTTTTCTCTTTTGCGAATATTGATTGTTTATGTAGGGAAGAAAATTCTGAGTCAGTTTAATTATTCGACCTGTAGATTTCAAAGTGTATGAATTAATAATTACCAAGGTGCATTTTTTGTTTTTATTATAATTAAGATACCGACCGACAGAGATCCGATAGCCTATTGGTGAGAGCTTTGGGCTTCTATACGAGTGGCCCTGGGTTCGAGTCCCAGCCGGAACGAAAAACTTCAATGCGTATTTTTTTTCTAATTTGATTATTCTTTTTTTTTTAATTTTTCTCTTTTGCGAAGTCCGTCAGTCAGTCAGGCAGTCCGTCAGGCAGTCTCAGTCAGTCAGTCAGTCATTCGGTCAGTCGGTCAGTCAGTCCAGTCCAGTCAGTCAGTAAGTCACTCAGTCAGGCATTCAGTCTCTCAGGCAGTCAGTCAGACAGTCAGTCAATCAATCTGTCTCATTCAGTCAGTCAGTCAAACAAGCAGTCAGTCACTTTGTCATTCAGTCAGTCAGTAAGTCAGTTAGTCAGTCCAATCCAGTCCAATCCAGTCCAGTCCAGTCAGTCAGTCAGTCTCGGTCAGTCAGTCAGTATCAGTCAGTCATTCAGTATCAGTCAGTCAGTCAGTCAATCCGTCAGTCAGGCAGTCTCAGTCAGGCAGTACGACTCCGACCGACAGAGCTCCGTTATCCAAATTGCTAGCGCGTTGGGCTTCCAAGCGAGTGGCCCTGGGTTCGAGTCCCAGCCGGAGCGAATATATTCAATGTATATATATATATCTCTTCTAATTTGAAAATTCTTCTTTTTTTTTAATTTTTCTCTTTTGCGAATTTCGATTATTTATGTAGGGAAAAAAATTCTGAGTCAGTTTAATTATTCGACGGGTAAATTTCAAAGTGTTTGAATCAATAATTACCAAGGTGAATTTTATTTTTTATTATATTCATGACTCCAACCGGCAGAGCTCTGATAGACTAATGGCTAGAGTGTTGGGCTTCCAAGCGAGTGGCCATGGGTTCGAGTCCCAGCCTGAACGAAAATCTTCAATCCATATTTTTAGTTTCTAATTTGAAAATTCTTTTTTTTTTAAATTTTTCTCTTTTGGGAATATTGATTACTTATGTAGGGAAGAAAATTCTGAGTCAGTTTAATTATTCGACCTGTAGATTTCAAAGTGTTTCATTTATTAATTACCAAGGTGCATTTTTTGTTTTGTATTATAATTAAGATGCCGACCGACAGAGATCCGATAGCCTATTGTGGAGAGCTTTGGGCCTCTATACGAGTGGCCCTGGGTTCGAGTCCCAGCCGGAACGAATATTTTCAATGTATATATTTCTTTTCTAATTTGAATTTTTTTTTTTTTAATTTTTCTCTTTTGCGAATATTGATTATTTATGTAGGGAAGAAAATTCTGAGTCAGTTTAATTATTCGACCTGTAGATTTCAAAGACTGACTACTTTTTGCTTTGTATTATAATTAAAATACCGACCGACAGCGATCCGATAGCCTATTGGCGAGAGTTTTGGGCTTCTATACGAGTGGCCCTGGGTTCGAGTCCCAGCCGGAACGAAAAACTTCAATGCATATTTTTTTTTCTAATTTGATTATTCTTTTTTTTTTTCATTTTTCTCTTTTGCGAAGTCTGTCAGTCAGTCCGTCCGTCAGTCCAGTCCAGTCCGTCGGTCATTCCAGTCCAGTCCGTCAGTCAGTCAGGCAGTCTGTCATTCAGTCTCAGTCAGTCAGTCAATCAGTCTCATTCAGTCAGTCAGTCCGTCGGTCAGTCCAGTCCAGTCCGTCAGTCAGTCAAGCAGCCAGTCAGTCAGCTAGTCATTCAGTCAGTCAGCTAGTCATTTAGTCCAGTCCAGTCAGTCCAGTCCAGTCAGTCAGTCACTCAGTCAGTCATGCATTTAGGCATTCAGTCAGTCATTCAGTCAGTCAGTCAGTCTCAGTCAGTCAGTCAGTCAATCAATCAGTCTCATTCAGTCAGTCCGTCAGTCAGTCCAGTCCAGTCCGTCCGTCAGTCAAGCAGTCAGTCAGGCAGTCTCAGTGAGGCAGTAAGACTCCGATCGACCGAGCTCCGATAGCCTAATTGCTAGCCCGTTGGGCTTCCAAGCGAGTGGCCCTGGGTTCGAGTCCCAGCCGGAGCGAATATATTCAAAGTATATATTTCTTTTCTAATTTGAAAAATCTTCTTTTTTTTAAATTTTTCTCTTTTGCGAATATTGATTATTTATGTAGGGAAGAAAATTCTGAGTCAGTTTAATTATTCGACCTGTAGATTTCAAAGTGTTTCATTTATTAATTACCAAGGTGCATTTTTTGTTTTGTATTATAATTAAGATACCGACCGACAGAGATCCGATAGCCTATTGGCGAGAGCTTTGGGCTTCTATACGAGTGGCCCTGGGCTCGACTCCCAGCCTCAACGAAAATCGTCCATACTTATTTTTAGTTTCTAATTTGAAAATTCTTTTTTTTTTTAATTTTTCTCTTTTGCGAAGTCCGTCAGTCAGTCAGGCAGTCCGTCAGTCAGTTTCAGTCAGTCAGTCAGTCGGTAAGTCAGTCCAGTCCAGTCAGTCAATCAATCTGTCTCACTCAGTCAGTCAGTCAAGCAGTCAGTCAGTTTGTCATTCAGTCAGTCAGTAAGTCAGTTAGTCAGTCCAATCCAGCCCAATCCAGTCCGTTAGTCAGTCCAATCCAGCCCAATCCAGTCCAGTCCAGTCAGTCAGCCAGTCACTCAGTCAGTCAGTTAGGCAGTCAGGCAGTCAATCTCGGTCAGTCAGTATCAGTCAGTCAGTCAGTCTCAGTCAGTCAGTCAGTCAATCCGTCAGTCAGGCAGTCTCAGTCAGGCAGTAAGACTCCGACCGACAGAGCTCCGTTAGCCTAATTGCTAGCCCGTTGGGCTTCCAAGCGAGTGGCCCTGGGTTCGAGTCCCAGCCGGAACGAAAATATTCAATGTATATATATATCTATTCTAATTTGAAAATACTTCTTTTTTTTAATTTTTCTAATTTGCGAATATTGATTATTTATGTAGGGAAGAAAATTCTGAGTCAGTTTAATTATTCGACCGGTAAATTTCAAAGTGTTTGAATCAATAATTACCAAGGTGAATTTTATTTTTTATTATATTCATGACTCCAACCGGCAGAGCTCTGATAGACTAATGGCTAGAGTGTTGGGCTTCCAAGCGAGTGGCCATGGGTTCGAGTCCCAGCCTGAACGAAAATCTTCAATCCATATTTTTAGTTTCTAATTTGAAAATTCTTTTTTTTTTTTTTTTAATTTTTCTCTTTTGCGAATATTGATTATTTATGTAGGGAAGAAAATTCTGAGTCAGTTTAATTATTCGACCTGTAGATTTCAAAGTGTTTCATTTATTAATTACCAAGGTGCATTTTTTGTTTTGTATTATAATTAAGATGCCGACCGACAGAGATCCGATAGCCTATTGTGGAGAGCTTTGGGCCTCTATACGAGTGGCCCTGGGTTCGAGTCCCAGCCGGAACGAATATTTTCAATGTATATATTTCTTTTCTAATTTGATTTTTTTTTAAATTTTTCTCTTTTGCGAATATTGATTATTTATGTAGGGAAGAAAATTCTGAGTCAGTTTAATTATTCGACCTGTAGATTTCAAAGTGTTTGAATTAATAATTAGCAAGGTGCATTTTTTGTTTTTATTATAATTAAAATACCGACCGACAGCGATCCGATAGCCTATTGGCGAGAGTTTTGGGCTTCTATACGAGTGGCCCTGGGTTCGAGTCCCAGCCGGAACGAAAAACTTCAATGCATATTTTTTTTCTAATTTGATTATTCTTTTTTTTTCATTTTTCTCTCTTGCGAAGTCTGTCAGTCAGTCCGTCCGTCAGTCCAGTCCAGTCCGTCGGTCATTCCAGTCCAGTCCGTCAGTCAGTCAGGCAGTCTGTCATTCAGTCTCAGTCAGTCAGTCAGTCAGTCAATCAGTCTCATTCAGTCAGTCAGTCCGTCGGTCAGTCCAGTCCAGTCCGTCAGTCAGTCAAGCAGCCAGTCAGTCAGTCTCAGTCAGTCAGCTAGTCATTCAGTCAGTCAGCTAGTCATTCAGTCCAGTCCAGTCAGTGCAGTCCAGTCAGTCAGTCACTCAGTCAGTCATGCATTTAGGCATTCAGTCAGTCATTCAGTCAGTCAGTCAGTCTCAGTCAGTCAGTCAGTCAATCAATCAGTCTCATTCAGTCAGTCCGTCAGTCAGTCCAGTCCAGTCCGTCCGTCAGTCAAGCAGTCAGTCAGGCAGTCTCAGTGAGGCAGTAAGACTCCGATCGACCGAGCTCCGATAGCCTAATTGCTAGCCCGTTGGGCTTCCAAGCGAGTGGCCCTGGGTTCGAGTCCCAGCCGGAGCGAATATATTCAAAGTATATATTTCTTTTCTAATTTGAAAAATCTTCTTTTTTTTAAATTTTTCTCTTTTGCGAATATTGATTATTTATGTAGGGAAGAAAATTCTGAGTCAGTTTAATTATTCGACCGGTAAATTTCAAAGTGTTTGAATCAATAATTAAAAAGGTGCATTTTTTGTTTTTATTATATTCATGACTCCAACCGGCAGAGCTCTGATAGACTAATGGCTAGAGTGTTGGGCTTCCAAGCGAGCGGCCATGGGTTCGAGTCCCAGCCTGAACGAAAATCTTCAATCCATATTTTTAGTTTCTAATTTGAAAATTCTTCTTTTTTAAATTTTTCACTTTTGCGAATATTTATTATTTATGTAGGGAAGAAAATTCTGAGTCAGTTTAATTATTCGACCTGTAGATTTCAAAGTGTTTCATTTATTAATTACCAAGGTGCATTTTTTGTTTTGTATTATAATTAAGATACCGACCGACAGAGATCCGATAGCCTATTGGCGAGAGCTTTGGGCTTCTATACGAGTGGCCCTGGGTTCGAGTCCCAGCCGGAACGAATATTTTCAATGTATATATTTCTTTTCTAATTTGATTTTTTTTTTTTTTAATTTTTCTCTTTTGCGAATATTGATTATTTAAGTAGGGAAGAAAATTCTGAGTCAGTTTAATTATTCGACCGGTAAATTTCAAAGTGTTTGAATCAATAATTAAAAAGGTGCATTTTTTGTTTTTATTATATTCATGACTCCAACCGGCAGAGCTCTGATAGACTAATGGCTAGAGTGTTGGGCTTCCAAGCGAGTGGCCATGGGTTCCAGTCCCAGCCTGAACGAAAATCTTCAATCCATATTTTTAGTTTCTAATTTGAAAATTCTTTTTTTTTTTTTTTAATTTTTCTCTTTTGCGAATATTGATTGTTTATGTAGGGAAGAAAATTCTGAGTCAGTTTAATTATTCGACCTGTAGATTTCAAAGTGTATGAATTAATAATTACCAAGGTGCATTTTTTGTTTTTATTATAATTAAGATACCGACCGACAGAGATCCGATAGCCTATTGGTGAGAGCTTTGGGCTTCTATACGAGTGGCCCTGGGTTCGAGTCCCAGCCGGAACGAAAAACTTCAATGCGTGTTTTTTTTCTAATTTGATTATTCTTTTTTTTTTTTTTAATTTTTCTCTTTTGCGAAGTCCGTCAGTCAGTCAGGCAGTCCGTCAGTCAGTTTCAGTCAGTCAGTCAGTCATTCAGTCAGTCGGTCAGTCAGTCCAGTCCAGTCAGTCAATCAATCTGTCTCACTCAGTCAGTCAGTCAGTCAGTCAAGCAGTCAGTCAGTTTGTCATTCAGTCAGTCAGTAAGTCAATCTCGGTCAGTCAGTATCAGTCAGTCAGTCAGTATCAGTCAGTCAGTCAGTCAATCCGTCAGTCAGGCAGTCTCAGTCAGACAGTAAGACTCCGACCGACAGAGCTCCGTTAGCCTAATTGCTAGCCCGTTGGGCTTCCAAGCGAGTGGCCCTGGGTTCGAGTCCCAGCCGGAACGAATATATTCAATGTATATATATATCTATTCTAATTTGAAAATACTTCTTTTTTTTAATTTTTCTAATTTGCGAATATTGATTATTTATGTAGGGAAGAAAATTCTGAGTCAGTTTAATGATTCGACCGGTAAATTTCAAAGTGTTTGAATCAATAATTACCAAGGTGAATTTTATTTTTTATTATATTCATGACTCCAACCGGCAGAGCTCTGATAGACTAATGGCTAGAGTGTTGGGCTTCCAAGCGAGTGGCCATGGGTTCGAGTCCCAGCCTGAACGAAAATCTTCAATCCATACTTTTAGTTTCTAATTTGAAAATTCTTTTTTTTTTTAATTTTTCTCTTTTGCGAATATTGATTATTTATGTAGGGAAGAAAATTCTGAGTCAGTTTAATTATTCGACCTGTAGATTTCAAAGTGTTTCATTTATTAATTACCAAGGTGCATTTTTTGTTTTGTATTATAATTAAGATGCCGACCGACAGAGATCCGATAGCCTATTGTGGAGAGCTTGAGGCTTCTATACGAGTGGCCCTGGGTTCGAGTCCCAGCCGGAACGAATATTTTCAATGTATATATTTCTTTTCTAATTTGATTTTTTTTTTTTAATTTTTCTCTTTTGCGAATATTGATTATTTATGTAGGGAAGAAAATTCTGAGTCAGTTTAATTATTCGACCGGTAAATTTCAAAGTGTTTGAATCAATAATTAAAAAGGTGCATTTTTTGTTTTTATTATATTCATGACTCCAACCGGCAGAGCTCTGATAGACTAATGGCTAGAGTGTTGGGCTTCCAAGCGAGTGGCCATGGGTTCCAGTCCCAGCCTGAACGAAAATCTTCAATCCATATTTTTAGTTTCTAATTTGAAAATTCTTTTTTTTTTTTTTTTTAATTTTTCTCTTTTGCGAATATTGATTGTTTATGTAGGGAAGAAAATTCTGAGTCAGTTTAATTATTCGACCTGTAGATTTCAAAGTGTATGAATTAATAATTACCAAGGTGCATTTTTTGTTTTTATTATAATTAAGATTCCGACCGACAGAGATCCGATAGCCTATTGGTGAGAGCTTTGGGCTTCTATACGAGTGGCCCTGGGTTCGAGTCCCAGCCGGAACGAAAAACTTCAATGCGTGTTTTTTTTCTAATTTGATTATTCTTTTTTTTTTTAATTTTTCTCTTTTGCGAAGTCCGTCAGTCAGTCAGGCAGTCCGTCAGGCAGTCTCAGTCAGTCAGTCAGTCATTCGGTCAGTCGGTCAGTCAGTCCAGTCCAGTCAGTCAGTAAGTCACTCAGTCAGGCATTCAGTCTCTCAGGCAGTGAGTCAGACAGTCAGTCAATCAATCTGTCTCATTCAGTCAGTCAGTCAAACAAGCAGTCAGTCAGTTTGTCATTGAGTCAGTCAGTAAGTCAGTTAGTCAGTCCAATCCAGTCCAGTCCAGTCAGTCAGCCAGTCACTCAGTCAGTCAGTTAGGCAGTCAGGCAGTCAGTCAGTCAGTCTCGGTCAGTCAGTCAGTATCAGTCAGTCATTCAGTATCAGTCAGTCAGTATCAGTCAGTCAGTCAGTCAATCCGTCAGTCAGGCAGTCTCAGTCAGGCAGTACGACTCCGACCGACAGAGCTCCGTTATCCTAATTGCTAGCACGTTGGGCTTCCAAGCGAGTGGCCCTATGTTCGAGTCCCAGCCGGAACGAATATATTCAATGTATATATATATCTCTTCGAATTTGAAAATTCTTCTTTTTTTTTAATTTTTCTCTTTTGCGAATTTTGATTATTTATGTAGGGAAAAAAATTCTGAGTCAGTTTAATTATTCGACCGGTAAATTTCAAAGTGTTTGAATCAATAATTACCAAGGTGAATTTTATTTTTTATTATATTCATGACTCCAACCGGCAGAGCTCTGATAGACTAATGGCTAGAGTGTTGGGCTTCCAAGCGAGTGGCCATGGGTTCGAGTCCCAGCCTGAACGAAAATCTTCAATCCATATTTTTAGTTTCTAATTTGAAAATTCTTTTTTTTTTTAATTTTTCTCTTTTGGGAATATTGATTATTTATGTAGGGAAGAAAATTCTGAGTCAGTTTAATTATTCGACCTGTAGATTTCAAAGTGTTTCATTTATTAATTACCAAGGTGCATTTTTTGTTTTGTATTATAATTAAGATGCCGACCGACAGAGATCCGATAGCCTATTGTGGAGAGCTTTGGGCCTCTATACGAGTGGCCCTGGGTTCGAGTCCCAGCCAAAACGAATATTTTCAATGTATATATTTCTTTTCTAATTTGAATTTTTTTTTTTAAATTTTTCTCTTTTGCGAATATTGATTATTTATGTAGGGAAGAAAATTCTGAGTCAGTTAAATTATTCGACCTGTAGATTTCAAAGTGTTTGAATTAATAATTAGCAAGGTGCATTTTTTGTTTTTATTATAATTAAAATACCGACCGACAGCGATCCGATAGCCTATTGGCGAGAGTTTTGGGCTTCTATACGAGTGGCCCTGGGTTCGAGTCCCAGCCGGAACGAAAAACTTCAATGCATATTTTTTTTCTAATTTGATTATTCTTTTTTTTTTTAATTTTTCTCTTTTGCGAAGTCTGTCAGTCAGTCCGTCCGTCAGTCCAGTCCAGTCCGTCGGTCATTCCAGTCCAGTCCGTCAGTGAGTCACGCAGTCTGTCAGTCAATCAGTCTCATTCAGTCAGTCAGTCCGTCGGTCAGTCCAGTCCAGTCCGTCAGTCAGTCAAGCAGCCAGTCAGTCAGTCTCAGTCAGTCAGCTAGTCATTCAGTCAGTCAGTCAGTCAGTCAGTCCAGTCCACTCCAGTCAGTCCAGTCCAGTCAGTCCAGTCAGTCAGTCAGTCACTCAGTCAGTCATGCATTTAGGCATTCAGTCAGTCATTCAGTCAGTCTCAGTCAGTCAGTCAGTCAATCAATCAGTCTCATTCAGTCAGTCCGTCAGTCAGTCCAGTCCAGTCCGTCCGTCAGTCAAGCAGTCAGTCAGGCAGTCTCAGTGAGGCAGTAAGACTCCGATCGACAGAGCTCCGATAGCCTAATTGCTAGCCCGTTGGGCTTCCAAGCGAGTGGCCCTGGGTTCGAGTCCCAGCCGGAACGAATATAGTCAATGTATATATATATCTCTTCTAATTTGAAAATTCTTCTTTTTTTTTTAATTTTTCTCTTTTGCGAATATTGATCATTTATGTAGGGAAGAAAATTCTGAGTCAGTTTAATTATTCGACCGGTAAATTTCAAAGTGTTTGAATCAATAATTACCAAGGTGCATTTTTTGTTTTTATTATATTCATGACTCCAACCAGCAGAGCTCTGATAGACTAATGGCTAGAGTGTTGGGCTTCCAAGCGAGTGGCCATGGGTTCGAGTCCCAGCCTGAACGAAAATCTTTAATCCATATTTTTAGTTTCTAATTTGAAAATTCTTTTTTTTTTTCAATATTTCTCTTTTGCGAATATTGATTATTTATTTAGGGAAGAAAATTTTGAGTCAGTTTAATTATTTAACCTGTAGATTTCAAAGTGCTTGAATTAATAATTACCAAGGTGGATTTTTTGTTTTTATTATAATTAAGATACCGACAAACAGAGATCCGCCAACCTATTGGCGAGAGCTTTGGGCTTCTACACGAGTGGCCCTGGGTTCGAATCCCAGCCGGAACGAATATATGCAATGTATATGTTTCTTTTCAAATTTGAAAATTCATTTTTTTTTAAATTTTTCTCTTTTGCGAATATTGATTATTTATGTAGGGAAGAAAATTCTGAGTCAGTTTAATTATTCGACCGGTAAATTTCAAAGTGTTTGAATCAATAATTACCAAGGTGCATTTTTTGTTTTTATTATATTCATGACTCCAACCAGCAGAGCTCTGATAGACTAATGGCTAGAGTGTTGGGCTTCCAAGCGAGTGGCCATGGGTTCGAGTCCCAGCCTGAACGAAAATCTTTAATCCATATTTTTAGTTTCTAATTTGAAAATTCTTTTTTTTTTAAATTTTTCTCTTTTGCGAATATTGATTATTTATGTACGGAAGAAAATTCCGAGTCAGTTTAATTATTCGACCTGTAGATTTCAAAGTGTTTCAATTAATAATTACCAAGGTGCATTTTTTGTTTTATATTATAATTAAGATACCGACCGACAGAGATCCGATAGCCTATTGGCGAGAGCTTTGGGCTTCTATACGAGTGGCCTTGGGTTCGAGTCCCAGCCTCAACGAAAATCGTCCATACTTTTTTTTAGTTTCTAATTTGAAAATTCTTTTTTTTTTAATTTTTCTCTTTTGCGAAGTCCGTCAGTCAGTCAGGCAGTCCGTCAGTCAGTTTCAGTCAGTCAGTCAGTCATTCAGTCAGTCGGTCAGTCAGTCCAGTCCAGTCAGTCCAGTCCAGTCAGTCCACTCAGTCAGTCAGTCAGTCAGGCATTCAGTCTGTCAGGTAGTCAGTCAGACAGTCAGTCAATCAATATGTCTCACTCAGTCAGTCAGTCAGTCAGTCAAGCAGTCAGTCAGTTTGTCATTCAGTCAGTCAGTAAGTTAGTTAGTCAGTCCAATCCAGCCCAATCCAGTCCAGTCCAGTCAGTTAGTCAGTCCAATCCAGCCCAATCCAGTCCAGTCCAGTCAGTCAGCCAGTCACTCAGTCAGTCAGTTAGGCAGTCAGGCAGTCAGTCAGTCAATCTCGGTTAGTCAGTGAGTCGGTCAGTCAGTATCAGTCAGTCAGTCAGTATCAGTCAGTCAGTCAGTCAATCCGTCAGTCAGGCAGTCTCAGTTAGGCAGTAAGACTCCGACCGACAGAGCTCCGTTAGCCTAATTGCTACCCCGTTGGGCTTCCAAGCGAGTGGCTCTGGGTTCGCGTCCCAGCCGGAACGAATATAATCAATGTATATATATCTATTCTAATTTGAAAATTCTTCTTTTTTTTAATTTTTCTCCTTTGCGAATATTGATTATTTATGTAGGGAAGAAAATTCTGAGTCAGTTTAATTATTCGCCCGGTAAATTTCAAAGTGTTTGAATCAATAATTACCAAGGTGCATTTTTTCTTTTTATTATATTCATGACTCCAACCTTCAGAGCTCTGATAGACTAATGGCTGGAGTGTTGGGCTTCCAAGCGAGTGGCCATAGGTTCGAGTCCCAGCCTGAACGAAAATCTTTAATCCATATTTTTAGTTTCTAATTTGAAAATTCTTTTTTTTTTTTTTTTAATTTTTCTCTTTTGCGAATATTGATTATTTATGTACGGAAGAAAATTTTGAGTCAGTTTAATTATTCGACCTGTAGATTTCAAAGTGTTTCAATTAATAATTACCAAGATGCATTTTTTGTTTTATATTATAATTAAGATACCGACCGACAGAGAGCCGATAGCCTATTGGTGAGAGCTTTGGGCTTCTAAACGAGTGGCACTGGGTTCGAGTCCCAGCCGGAACGAATATATTCAGTGTATATATTTCTTTTCTAATTTGAATTTTTTTTTTTTTTTAATTTTTCTCTTTTGCGAATATTGATTATTTATGTAGGGAAGAAAATTCTGAGTCAGTTTAATTATTCGACCGGTAAATTTCAAAGTGTTTGAATCAATAATTACCAAGGTGTATTTTTTGTTTTTATTATATTCATGACTCCAACCGGCAAAGCTCTGATAGACTAATGGCTAGAGTCTTGGGCTTCCAAGCGAGTGGCCATGGGTTCGAGTCCCAGCCTGAACGAAAATCTTCAATCCATATTTTTAGTTTCTAATTTGAAAATTCTTTTTTTTTAAATTTTTATCTTTTGCGAATATTGATTATTTATGTAGGGAAGAAAATTCTGAGTCAGTTTAGTTATTCGACCTGTAGATTTTAAAGTGTTTCATTTAATAATTACCAAGGTGCCTTTTTTGTTTCGTATTTTAATTAAGATAACGACCGACAGAGATCCGATAGCCTATTGGCGAGAGCTTTGGGCTTCTATACGAGTGCCCTGGGGTCGAGTTTCAGCCGGAACGAAAAACTTCAATGCGTATTTGTTTTTCTAATTTGATTATTCTTTTTTTTAATTTTTCTCTTTTGCGATGTCCGTCAGTCAGTCAGGCAGTCCGTCAGTCAGTCTCAGTCAGTCAGTCAGTCATTCAGTCAGTCGGTCAGTCAGTCCAGTCCAGTTAGTCCAGTCAGTCAGTAAGTCACTCAGTCAGTCAGGCATTCAGTCTGTCAGGCAGTCAGTCAGACAGTCAGTCAATTAATCTGTCTCATTCAGTCAGTCAGTCAGTCAAGCAGTCAGTCAGTTTGTCATTCAGTCAGTCAGTAAGTCAGTTAGTCCGTCCAATCCAGTCCAGTCCAGTCAGTCAGCCAGTCACTCAGTCAGTCAGTTAGTCCTTCAGCCAGTCAGTCACGCAGTCAGTCATTTAGTCTCAGTCAGTCAGTCAGTTAGTCCTTCAGCCAGTCAGTCAAGCAGTCAGTCATTTAGTCTCAGTCAGTCAGTCATTCAGTCAGTCAGTCAGTCAGGCAGTCAGTCAGTCAGTCAGTCGGTCAGTCCTGTGCAGTCAGTTAGTCACTAAAGCAGTCAGTCAGTCTCAGTCAGTCAGTCAGTCAGTCAGTCCAGTCCAGTCTCAGTCAGTCAGTCAGTCAGTCAGTCAGTCATTCAGTCAGTCAGTCAGTCAGGCAGTCAGTCAGTCGGTCAGCCTTATTCAGTCAGTCTGTCAGTCAGTCAGTCAGTCAGCCTTATTCAGTCAGTCTGTCAGTCATCCTTATTCAGTCAGTCTGTCAGTCAGTCAGTCGGTCAGTCCTGTCCAGTCAGTTAGTCAGTCAAGCAGTCAGTCAGGTAGTCAAGCAGTCAGTCAGTCGGTGTCAGTCAGTCATTTAGTCATTCAGTCAGTCAGTGAAATAGCCAGTCAGAGAGTCAAGCAGTCAGTCAGTCAGTCTCAGTCAGTCAGTTAGTCAGTCAGTCAGTCAGTCAGTCCAGTCTCAGTCAGTCAGGCAGTTAGTCAGTCAGTCTCGGTCAGTCAGTGAGTCAGTCTGTCAGTCAGGCAGTATCAGTCAGGCAGTAAGACTCCGCTCGACAGAACTCCGATAGCCTAATGGCTAGACCGCTGGTCTTCCAAGCGAGTGGCCTGGGTTCGAGTCCCAGCCGGAGCGAATATCTTCAATGTATATATTTCTTTTCTAATTTGAAAATTCTTTTTTTTTTTCAATTTCTTTCCTTTGCAACTATTGATTATTTATGTAGGGAAGAAAATTCTGAGTCAGTTTAATTTTTCGACACGAAGATTTCAAAGTGTTTAAATAAACAATTACCAAGGTGCATTTTCTGTTTTTATTATATTTAAAACTCCCACCGACAGAGCTCCCATAGACTAATGGCTAGAGTGTTAGGCTTCCAAGCGAGTGGCCCTGGGTTCGAGTCCCAGCCTGAACGAAAATCTTCAATGTATACTTTTAGTTTCTAATTTGAAATTTCTTCTTCTTTTTTTTTTAATTTTTCTCTTTTGCGAATATTGATTATTTATGTAGGGAGAAAAATTCTGAGTCAGTTTAATTATTCGACCTGTAAATTTCAAAGTGTTTGAATCAATAACTACCAAGGTGCATTTTTTGTTTTTATTATATTTAAGACTTCCATCGACAGATCTCCGATAGCCTAATGGCTAGACCGTTGGGTTCCTAGCGCGTGGTACTGGGTTCGAGTCCCGGCCGGAAAGGAAATCTTAAATGCAAATATTTTTTTCTAATTTTATAATTCTTTTTTTTTTATTTTTCCCTTTTGCGAAGTCAGTCAGTCAGTCTGACAGTCAATCAGTCAAGCACTCAGTCATTCAGTCTCAGTCAGTCAGTCCAGTCAGTCAGTCCAGTCAGTCAGTCAGTTAGTCCTTCAGCCAGTCAGTCAAGCAGTCAGTCATTTAGTCTCAGTCAGTCAGTCATTCAGTCAGTCAGTCAGTCAGGCAGTCAGTCAGTCAGTCAGTCGGTCAGTCCTGTGCAGTCAGTTAGTCACTAAAGCAGTCAGTCAGTCTCAGTCAGTCAGTCAGTCAGTCAGTCAGTCCAGTCCAGTCTCAGTCAGTCAGTCAGTCAGTCTCGGTCAGTCAGTCAGTCAGTCATTCAGTCAGTCAGTCAGTCAGGCAGTCAGTCAGTCGGTCAGCCTTATTCAGTCAGTCTGTCAGTCAGTCAGTCAGTCAGCCTTATTCAGTCAGTCTGTCCGTCATCCTTATTCAGTCAGTCTGTCAGTCAGTCAGTCGGTCAGTCCTGTCCAGTCAGTCAGGTAGTCAAGCAGTCAGTCAGTCAGTGTCAGTCAGTCATTTAGTCATTCGGTCAGTCAGTGAAATAGCCAGTCAGAGAGTCAAGCAGTCAGTCAGTCAGTCTCAGTCAGTCAGTTAGTCAGTCAGTCAGTCAGTCAGTCAGTCAGTCCAGTCTCAGTCAGTCAGGCAGTTAGTCAGTCAGTCTCGGTCAGTCAGTGAGTCAGTCAGTCAGTATCAGTCAGTCAGTGAGTCAGTCTGTCAGTCAGGCAGTATCAGTCAGGCAGTAAGACTCCGCTCGACAGAACTCCGATAGCCTAATGGCTAGACCGCTGGTCTTCCAAGCGAGTGGCCTGGGTTCGAGTCCCAGCCGGAGCGAATATCTTCAATGTATATATTTCTTTTCTAATTTGAAAATTCTTTTTTTTTTTCAATTTCTTTCCTTTGCAACTATTGATTATTTATGTAGGGAAGAAAATTCTGAGTCAGTTTAATTTTTCGACACGAAGATTTCAAAGTGTTTAAATAAACAATTACCAAGGTGCATTTTTTGTTTTTATTATATTTAAAACTCCCACCGACAGAGCTCCCATAGACTAATGGCTAGAGTGTTAGGCTTCCAAGCGAGTGGCCCTGGGTTCGAGTCCCAGCCTGAACGAAAATCTTCAATGTATACTTTTAGTTTCTAATTTGAAATTTCTTCTTCTTTTTTTTTTAATTTTTCTCTTTTGCGAATATTGATTATTTATGTAGGGAGAAAAATTCTGAGTCAGTTTAATTATTCGACCTGTAAATTTCAAAGTGTTTGAATCAATAATTACCAAGGTGCATTTTTTGTTTTTATTATATTTAAGACTTCCATCGACAGAGCTCCGATAGCCTAATGGCTAGACCGTTGGGTTCCTAGCGCGTGGTACTGGGTTCGAGTCCCGGCCGGAAAGGAAATCTTAAATTCAAATATTTTTTTATAATTCTTTTTTTTATTTTTCCCTTTTGCGAAGTCAGTCAGTCAGTCTGACAGTCAATCAGTCAAGCACTCAGTCATTCAGTCTCAGTCAGTCAGTCCAGTCAGTCAGTCCAGTCAGTCAGTCAGTTAGTCCTTCAGCCAGTCAGTCAAGCAGTCAGTCATTTAGTCTCAGTCAGTCAGTCATTCAGTCAGTCAGTCAGGCAGTCAGTCAGTCAGTCAGTCGGTCAGTCCTGCGCAGTCAGTTAGTCACTAAAGCAGTCAGTCAGTCTCAGTCAGTCAGTCAGTCCAGTCCAGTCTCAGTCAGTCAGTCAGTCAGTCTCGGTCAGTCAGTCAGTCAGTCATTCAGTCAGTCAGTCAGTCAGGCAGTCAGTCAGTCGGTCAGCCTTATTCAGTCAGTCTGTCAGTCAGTCAGTCAGTCAGCCTTATTCAGTCAGTCTGTCAGTCATCCTTATTCAGTCAGTCTGTCAGTCAGTCAGTCGGTCAGTCCTGTCCAGTCAGTTAGTCAGTCAAGCAGTCAGTCAGGTAGTCAAGCCATCAGTCAGTCAGTGTCAGTCAGTCATTTAGTCATTCAGTCAGTCAGTGAAATAGCCAGTCAGAGAGTCAAGCAGTCAGTCAGTCAGTCTCAGTCAGTCAGTTAGTCAGTCAGTCAGTCAGTCAGTCAGTCAGTCCAGTCTCAGTCAGTCAGGCAGTTAGTAAGTCAGTCTCGGTCAGTCAGTGAGTCTGTCAGTCAGTATCAGTCAGTCAGTGAGTCAGTCTGTCAGTCAGGCAGTATCAGTCAGGCAGTAAGACTCCGCTCGACAGAACTCCGATAGCCTAATGGCTAGACCGCTGGTCTTCCAAGCGAGTGGCCTGGGTTCGAGTCCCAGCCGGAACGAATATCTTCAATGTATATATTTCTTTTCTAATTTGAAAATTCTTTTTTTTTTTTTCAATTTCTTTCCTTTGCAATTATTGATTATTTATGTAGGGAAGAAAATTCTGAGTCAGTTTAATTTTTCGACACGAAGATTTCAAAGTGTTTAAATAAACAATTACCAAGGTGCATTTTTTGTTTTTATTATATTTAAAACTCCCACCGACAGAGCTCCCATAGACTAATGGCTAGAGTGTTAGGCTTCCAAGCGAGTGGCCCTGGGTTCGAGTCCCAGCCTGAACGAAAATCTTCAATGTATACTTTTAGTTTCTAATTTGAAATTTCTTCTTCTTTTTTTTTTAATTTTTCTCTTTTGCGAATATTGATTATTTATGTAGGGAGAAAAATTCTGAGTCAGTTTAATTATTCGACCTGTAAATTTCAAAGTGTTTGAATCAATAATTACCAAGGTGCATTTTTTGTTTTTATTATATTTAAGACTTCCATCGACAGATCTCCGATAGCCTAATGGCTAGACCGTTGGGTTCCTAGCGCGTGGTACTGGGTTCGAGTCCCGGCCGGAAAGGAAATCTTAAATGCAAATATTTTTTTCTAATTTTATAATTCTTTTTTTTTTATTTTTCCCTTTTGCGAAGTCAGTCAGTCAGTCTGACAGTCAATCAGTCAAGCACTCAGTCATTCAGTCTCAGTCAGTCAGTCCAGTCAGTCAGTCCAGTCAGTCAGTCAGTTAGTCCTTCAGCCAGTCAGTCAAGCAGTCAGTCATTTAGTCTCAGTCAGTCAGTCATTCAGTCAGTCAGTCAGTCAGGCAGTCAGTCAGTCAGTCAGTCGGTCAGTCCTGTGCAGTCAGTTAGTCACTAAATCAGTCAGTCAGTCTCAGTCAGTCAGTCAGTCAGTCAGTCCAGTCCAGTCTCAGTCAGTCAGTCAGTCAGTCTCGGTCAGTCAGTCAGTCAGTCATTCAGTCAGTCAGTCAGTCAGGCAGTCAGTCAGTCGGTCAGCCTTATTCAGTCAGTCTGTCAGTCAGTCAGTCAGTCAGCCTTATTCAGTCAGTCTGTCCGTCATCCTTATTCAGTCAGTCTGTCAGTCAGTCAGTCGGTCAGTCCTGTCCAGTCAGTCAGGTAGTCAAGCAGTCAGTCAGTCAGTGTCAGTCAGTCATTTAGTCATTCAGTCAGTCAGTGAAATAGCCAGTCAGAGAGTCAAGCAGTCAGTCAGTCAGTCTCAGTCAGTCAGTTAGTCAGTCAGTCAGTCAGTCAGTCAGTCAGTCCAGTCTCAGTCAGTCAGGCAGTTAGTCAGTCAGTCTCGGTCAGTCAGTGAGTCAGTCAGTCAGTATCAGTCAGTCAGTGAGTCAGTCTGTCAGTCAGGCAGTATCAGTCAGGCAGTAAGACTCCGCTCGACAGAACTCCGATAGCCTAATGGCTAGACCGCTGGTCTTCCAAGCGAGTGGCCTGGGTTCGAGTCCCAGCCGGAACGAATATCTTCAATGTATATATTTCTTTTCTAATTTGAAAATTCTTTTTTTTTTTCAATTTCTTTCCTTTGCAATTATTGATTATTTATGTAGGGAAGAAAATTCTGAGTCAGTTTAATTTTTCGACACGAAGATTTCAAAGTGTTTAAATAAACAATTACCAAGGTGCATTTTTTGTTTTTATTATATTTAAAACTCCCACCGACAGAGCTCCCATAGACTAATGGCTAGAGTGTTAGGCTTCCAAGCGAGTGGCCCTGGGTTCGAGTCCCAGCCTGAACGAAAATCTTCAATGTATACTTTTAGTTTCTAATTTGAAATTTCTTCTTCTTTTTTTTTAATTTTTCTCTTTTGCGAATATTGATTATTTATGTAGGGAGAAAAATTCTGAGTCAGTTTAATTATTCGACCTGTAAATTTCAAAGTGTTTGAATCAATAATTACCAAGGTGCATTTTTTGTTTTTATTATATTTAAGACTTCCATCGACAGAGCTCCGATAGCCTAATGGCTAGACCGTTGGGTTCCTAGCGCGTGGTACTGGGTTCGAGTCCCGGCCGGAAAGGAAATCTTAAATGCAAATATTTTTTTCTAATTTTATAATTCTTTTTTTTTTATTTTTCCCTTTTGCGAAGTCAGTCAGTCAGTCTGACAGTCAATCAGTCAAGCACTCAGTCATTCAGTCTCAGTCAGTCAGTCCAGTCAGTCAGTCAGTTAGTCCTTCAGCCAGTCAGTCAAGCAGTCAGTCATTTAGTCTCAGTCAGTCAGTCATTCAGTCAGTCAGTCAGTCAGGCAGTCAGTCAGTCAGTCAGTCGGTCAGTCCTGTGCTTTCAGTTAGTCACTAAAGCAGTCAGTCAGTCTCAGTCAGTCAGTCAGTCAGTCAGTCCAGTCCAGTCTCAGTCAGTCAGTCAGTCTCGGTCAGTCAGTCAGTCAGTCAGGCAGTCAGTCAGTCGGTCAGCCTTATTCAGTCAGTCTGTCAGTCAGTCAGTCAGTCAGCCTTATTCAGTCAGTCTGTCCGTCATCCTTATTCAGTCAGTCTGTCAGTCAGTCAGTCGGTCAGTCCTGTCCAGTCAGTCAGGTAGTCAAGCAGTCAGTCAGTCAGTGTCAGTCAGTCATTTAGTCATTCAGTCAGTCAGTGAAATAGCCAGTCAGAGAGTCAAGCAGTCAGTCAGTCAGTCTCAGTCAGTCAGTTAGTCAGTCAGTCAGTCAGTCAGTCAGTCAGTCCAGTCTCAGTCAGTCAGGCAGTTAGTCAGTCAGTCTCGGTCAGTCAGTGAGTCTGTCAGTCAGTATCAGTCAGTCAGTGAGTCAGTCTGTCAGTCAGGCAGTATCAGTCAGGCAGTAAGACTCCGCTCGACAGAACTCCGATAGCCTAATGGCTAGACCGCTGGTCTTCCAAGCGAGTGGCCTGGGTTCGAGTCCCAGCCGGAGCGAATATCTTCAATGTATATATTTCTTTTCTAATTTGAAAATTCTTTTTTTTTTCAATTTCTTTCCTTTGCAATTATTGATTATTTATGTAGGAAGAAAATTCTGAGTCAGTTTAATTTTTCGACACGAAGATTTCAAAGTGTTTAAATAAACAATTACCAAGGTGCATTTTTTGTTTTTATTATATTTAAAACTCCCACCGACAGAGCTCCCATAGACTAATGGCTAGAGTGTTAGGCTTCCAAGCGAGTGGCCCTGGGTTCGAGTCCCAGCCTGAACGAAAATCTTCAATGTATACTTTTAGTTTCTAATTTGAAATTTCTTCTTCTTTTTTTTTAATTTTTCTCTTTTTGCGAATATTGATTATTTATGTAGGGAGAAAAATTCTGAGTCAGTTTAATTATTCGACCTGTAAATTTCAAAGTGTTTGAATCAATAATTACCAAGGTGCATTTTTTGTTTTTATTATATTTAAGACTTCCATCGACAGAGCTCCGATAGCCTAATGGCTAGACCGTTGGGTTCCTAGCGCGTGGTACTGGGTTCGAGTCCCGGCCGGAAAGGAAATCTTAAATGCAAATATTTTTTTCTAATTTTATAATTCTTTTTATTTTATTTTTCCCTTTTGCGAAGTCAGTCAGTCAGTCTGACAGTCAATCAGTCAAGCACTCAGTCATTCAGTCTCAGTCAGTCAGTCCAGTCAGTCAGTCACTCAGTCAGTCAGTTAGTCCTTCAGCCAGTCAGTCAAGCAGTCAGTCATTTAGTCTCAGTCAGTCAGTCATTCAGTCAGTCAGTCAGTCAGGCAGTCAGTCAGTCAGTCAGTCGGTCAGTCCTGTGCAGTCAGTTAGTCACTAAAGCAGTCAGTCAGTCTCAGTCAGTCAGTCAGTCAGTCAGTCCAGTCCAGTCTCAGTCAGTCAGTCAGTCAGTCTCGGTCAGTCAGTCAGTCAGTCATTCAGTCAGTCAGTCAGTCAGGCAGTCAGTCAGTCGGTCAGCCTTATTCAGTCAGTCTGTCAGTCAGTCAGTCAGTCAGCCTTATTCAGTCAGTCTGTCAGTCATCCTTATTCAGTCAGTCTGTCAGTCAGTCAGTCGGTCAGTCCTGTCCAGTCAGTTAGTCAGTCAAGCAGTCAGTCAGGTAGTCAAGCAGTCAGTCAGTCAGTGTCAGTCAGTCATTTAGTCATTCAGTCAGTCAGTGAAATAGCCAGTCAGAGAGTCAAGCAGTCAGTCAGTCAGTCTCAGTCAGTCAGTTAGTCAGTCAGTCAGTCAGTCAGTCAGTCAGTCCAGTCTCAGTCAGTCAGGCAGTTAGTCAGTCAGTCTCGGTCAGTCAGTGAGTCAGTCAGTCAGTATCAGTCAGTCAGTGAGTCAGTCTGTCAGTCAGGCAGTATCAGTCAGGCAGTAAGACTCCGCTCGACAGAACTCCGATAGCCTAATGGCTAGACCGCTGGTCTTCCAAGCGAGTGGCCTGGGTTCGAGTCCCAGCCGGAGCGAATATCTTCAATGTATATATTTCTTTTCTAATTTGAAAATTCTTTTTTTTTTTCAATTTCTTTCCTTTGCAATTATTGATTATTTATGTAGGGAAGAAAATTCTGAGTCAGTTTAATTTTTCGACACGAAGATTTCAAAGTGTTTAAATAAACAATTACCAAGGTGCATTTTTTGTTTTTATTATATTTAAAACTCCCACCGACAGAGCTCCCATAGACTAATGGCTAGAGTGTTAGGCTTCCAAGCGAGTGGCCCTGGGTTCGAGTCCCAGCCTGAACGAAAATCTTCAATGTATACTTTTAGTTTCTAATTTGAAATTTCTTCTTCTTTTTTTTTTAATTTTTCTCTTTTGCGAATATTGATTATTTATGTAGGGAGAAAAATTCTGAGTCAGTTTAATTATTCGACCTGTAAATTTCAAAGTGTTTGAATCAATAATTACCAAGGTGCATTTTTTGTTTTTATTATATTTAAGACTTCCATCGACAGATCTCCGATAGCCTAATGGCTAGACCGTTGGGTTCCTAGCGCGTGGTACTGGGTTCGAGTCCCGGCCGGAAAGGAAATCTTAAATGCAAATATTTTTTTCTAATTTTATAATTCTTTTTTTTTTATTTTTCCCTTTTGCGAAGTCAGTCAGTCAGTCTGACAGTCAATCAGTCAAGCACTCAGTCATTCAGTCTCAGTCAGTCAGTCCAGTCAGTCAGTCCAGTCAGTCAGTCAGTTAGTCCTTCAGCCAGTCAGTCAAGCAGTCAGTCATTTAGTCTCAGTCAGTCAGTCATTCAGTCAGTCAGTCAGTCAGGCAGTCAGTCAGTCAGTCAGTCGGTCAGTCCTGTGCAGTCAGTTAGTCACTAAATCAGTCAGTCAGTCTCAGTCAGTCAGTCAGTCAGTCAGTCCAGTCCAGTCTCAGTCAGTCAGTCAGTCAGTCTCGGTCAGTCAGTCAGTCAGTCATTCAGTCAGTCAGTCAGTCAGGCAGTCAGTCAGTCGGTCAGCCTTATTCAGTCAGTCTGTCAGTCAGTCAGTCAGTCAGCCTTATTCAGTCAGTCTGTCCGTCATCCTTATTCAGTCAGTCTGTCAGTCAGTCAGTCGGTCAGTCCTGTCCAGTCAGTCAGGTAGTCAAGCAGTCAGTCAGTCAGTGTCAGTCAGTCATTTAGTCATTCAGTCAGTCAGTGAAATAGCCAGTCAGAGAGTCAAGCAGTCAGTCAGTCAGTCTCAGTCAGTCAGTTAGTCAGTCAGTCAGTCAGTCAGTCAGTCAGTCCAGTCTCAGTCAGTCAGGCAGTTAGTCAGTCAGTCTCGGTCAGTCAGTGAGTCAGTCAGTCAGTATCAGTCAGTCAGTGAGTCAGTCTGTCAGTCAGGCAGTATCAGTCAGGCAGTAAGACTCCGCTCGACAGAACTCCGATAGCCTAATGGCTAGACCGCTGGTCTTCCAAGCGAGTGGCCTGGGTTCGAGTCCCAGCCGGAACGAATATCTTCAATGTATATATTTCTTTTCTAATTTGAAAATTCTTTTTTTTTTTCAATTTCTTTCCTTTGCAATTATTGATTATTTATGTAGGGAAGAAAATTCTGAGTCAGTTTAATTTTTCGACACGAAGATTTCAAAGTGTTTAAATAAACAATTACCAAGGTGCATTTTTTGTTTTTATTATATTTAAAACTCCCACCGACAGAGCTCCCATAGACTGATGGCTAGAGTGTTAGGCTTCCAAGCGAGTGGCCCTGGGTTCGAGTCCCAGCCTGAACGAAAATCTTCAATGTATACTTTTAGTTTCTAATTTGAAATTTCTTCTTCTTTTTTTTTTAATTTTTCTCTTTTGCGAATATTGATTATTTATGTAGGGAGAAAAATTCTGAGTCAGTTTAATTATTCGACCTGTAAATTTCAAAGTGTTTGAATCAATAATTACCAAGGTGCATTTTTTGTTTTTATTATATTTAAGACTTCCATCGACAGAGCTCCGATAGCCTAATGGCTAGACCGTTGGGTTCCTAGCGCGTGGTACTGGGTTCGAGTCCCGGCCGGAAAGGAAATCTTAAATGCAAATATTTTTTTCTAATTTTATAATTCTTTTTTTTTTATTTTTCCCTTTTGCGAAGTCAGTCAGTCAGTCTGACAGTCAATCAGTCAAGCACTCAGTCATTCAGTCTCAGTCAGTCAGTCCAGTCAGTCAGTCAGTTAGTCCTTCAGCCAGTCAGTCAAGCAGTCAGTCATTTAGTCTCAGTCAGTCAGTCATTCAGTCAGTCAGTCAGTCAGGCAGTCAGTCAGTCAGTCAGTCGGTCAGTCCTGTGCTTTCAGTTAGTCACTAAAGCAGTCAGTCAGTCTCAGTCAGTCAGTCAGTCAGTCAGTCCAGTCCAGTCTCAGTCAGTCAGTCAGTCTCGGTCAGTCAGTCAGTCAGTCAGGCAGTCAGTCAGTCGGTCAGCCTTATTCAGTCAGTCTGTCAGTCAGTCAGTCAGTCAGCCTTATTCAGTCAGTCTGTCCGTCATCCTTATTCAGTCAGTCTGTCAGTCAGTCAGTCGGTCAGTCCTGTCCAGTCAGTCAGGTAGTCAAGCAGTCAGTCAGTCAGTGTCAGTCAGTCATTTAGTCATTCAGTCAGTCAGTGAAATAGCCAGTCAGAGAGTCAAGCAGTCAGTCAGTCAGTCTCAGTCAGTCAGTTAGTCAGTCAGTCAGTCAGTCAGTCAGTCAGTCCAGTCTCAGTCAGTCAGGCAGTTAGTCAGTCAGTCTCGGTCAGTCAGTGAGTCTGTCAGTCAGTATCAGTCAGTCAGTGAGTCAGTCTGTCAGTCAGGCAGTATCAGTCAGGCAGTAAGACTCCGCTCGACAGAACTCCGATAGCCTAATGGCTAGACCGCTGGTCTTCCAAGCGAGTGGCCTGGGTTCGAGTCCCAGCCGGAGCGAATATCTTCAATGTATATATTTCTTTTCTAATTTGAAAATTCTTTTTTTTTTCAATTTCTTTCCTTTGCAATTATTGATTATTTATGTAGGAAGAAAATTCTGAGTCAGTTTAATTTTTCGACACGAAGATTTCAAAGTGTTTAAATAAACAATTACCAAGGTGCATTTTTTGTTTTTATTATATTTAAAACTCCCACCGACAGAGCTCCCATAGACTAATGGCTAGAGTGTTAGGCTTCCAAGCGAGTGGCCCTGGGTTCGAGTCCCAGCCTGAACGAAAATCTTCAATGTATACTTTTAGTTTCTAATTTGAAATTTCTTCTTCTTTTTTTTTAATTTTTCTCTTTTTGCGAATATTGATTATTTATGTAGGGAGAAAAATTCTGAGTCAGTTTAATTATTCGACCTGTAAATTTCAAAGTGTTTGAATCAATAATTACCAAGGTGCATTTTTTGTTTTTATTATATTTAAGACTTCCATCGACAGAGCTCCGATAGCCTAATGGCTAGACCGTTGGGTTCCTAGCGCGTGGTACTGGGTTCGAGTCCCGGCCGGAAAGGAAATCTTAAATGCAAATATTTTTTTCTAATTTTATAATTCTTTTTATTTTATTTTTCCCTTTTGCGAAGTCAGTCAGTCAGTCTGACAGTCAATCAGTCAAGCACTCAGTCATTCAGTCTCAGTCAGTCAGTCCAGTCAGTCAGTCACTCAGTCAGTCAGTTAGTCCTTCAGCCAGTCAGTCAAGCAGTCAGTCATTTAGTCTCAGTCAGTCAGTCATTCAGTCAGTCAGTCAGTCAGGCAGTCAGTCAGTCAGTCAGTCGGTCAGTCCTGTGCAGTCAGTTAGTCACTAAAGCAGTCAGTCAGTCTCAGTCAGTCAGTCAGTCAGTCAGTCCAGTCCAGTCTCAGTCAGTCAGTCAGTCAGTCTCGGTCAGTCAGTCAGTCAGTCATTCAGTCAGTCAGTCAGTCAGGCAGTCAGTCAGTCGGTCAGCCTTATTTAGTCAGTCTGTCAGTCAGTCAGTCAGTCAGCCTTATTCAGTCAGTCTGTCAGTCATCCTTATTCAGTCAGTCTGTCAGTCAGTCAGTCGGTCAGTCCTGTCCAGTCAGTTAGTCAGTCAAGCAGTCAGTCAGGTAGTCAAGCAGTCAGTCAGTCAGTGTCAGTCAGTCATTTAGTCATTCAGTCAGTCAGTGAAATAGCCAGTCAGAGAGTCAAGCAGTCAGTCAGTCAGTCTCAGTCAGTCAGTTAGTCAGTCAGTCAGTCAGTCAGTCAGTCAGTCCAGTCTCAGTCAGTCAGGCAGTTAGTCAGTCAGTCTCGGTCAGTCAGTGAGTCAGTCAGTCAGTATCAGTCAGTCAGTGAGTCAGTCTGTCAGTCAGGCAGTATCAGTCAGGCAGTAAGACTCCGCTCGACAGAACTCCGATAGCCTAATGGCTAGACCGCTGGTCTTCCAAGCGAGTGGCCTGGGTTCGAGTCCCAGCCGGAACGAATATCTTCAATGTATATATTTCTTTTCTAATTTGAAAATTCTTTTTTTTTTTCAATTTCTTTCCTTTGCAATTATTGATTATTTATGTAGGGAAGAAAATTCTGAGTCAGTTTAATTTTTCGACACGAAGATTTCAAAGTGTTTAAATAAACAATTACCAAGGTGCATTTTTTGTTTTTATTATATTTAAAACTCCCACCGACAGAGCTCCCATAGACTGATGGCTAGAGTGTTAGGCTTCCAAGCGAGTGGCCCTGGGTTCGAGTCCCAGCCTGAACGAAAATCTTCAATGTATACTTTTAGTTTCTAATTTGAAATTTCTTCTTCTTTTTTTTTTAATTTTTCTCTTTTGCGAATATTGATTATTTATGTAGGGAGAAAAATTCTGAGTCAGTTTAATTATTCGACCTGTAAATTTCAAAGTGTTTGAATCAATAATTACCAAGGTGCATTTTTTGTTTTTATTATATTTAAGACTTCCATCGACAGAGCTCCGATAGCCTAATGGCTAGACCGTTGGGTTCCTAGCGCGTGGTACTGGGTTCGAGTCCCGGCCGGAAAGGAAATCTTAAATGCAAATATTTTTTTCTAATTTTATAATTCTTTTTTTTTTATTTTTCCCTTTTGCGAAGTCAGTCAGTCAGTCTGACAGTCAATCAGTCAAGCACTCAGTCATTCAGTCTCAGTCAGTCAGTCCAGTCAGTCAGTCAGTTAGTCCTTCAGCCAGTCAGTCAAGCAGTCAGTCATTTAGTCTCAGTCAGTCAGTCATTCAGTCAGTCAGGCAGTCAGTCAGTCAGTCAGTCGGTCAGTCCTGTGCTTTCAGTTAGTCACTAAAGCAGTCAGTCAGTCTCAGTCAGTCAGTCAGTCAGTCAGTCCAGTCCAGTCTCAGTCAGTCAGTCAGTCTCGGTCAGTCAGTCAGTCAGTCAGGCAGTCAGTCAGTCGGTCAGCCTTATTCAGTCAGTCTGTCAGTCAGTCAGTCAGTCAGCCTTATTCAGTCAGTCTGTCCGTCATCCTTATTCAGTCAGTCTGTCAGTCAGTCAGTCGGTCAGTCCTGTCCAGTCAGTCAGGTAGTCAAGCAGTCAGTCAGTCAGTGTCAGTCAGTCATTTAGTCATTCAGTCAGTCAGTGAAATTGCCAGTCAGAGAGTCAAGCAGTCAGTCAGTCAGTCTCAGTCAGTCAGTTAGTCAGTCAGTCAGTCAGTCAGTCAGTCAGTCCAGTCTCAGTCAGTCAGGCAGTTAGTCAGTCAGTCTCGGTCAGTCAGTGAGTCTGTCAGTCAGTATCAGTCAGTCAGTGAGTCAGTCTGTCAGTCAGGCAGTATCAGTCAGGCAGTAAGACTCAGCTCGACAGAACTCCGATAGCCTAATGGCTAGACCGCTGGTCTTCCAAGCGAGTGGCCTGGGTTCGAGTCCCAGCCGGAGCGAATATCTTCAATGTATATATTTCTTTTCTAATTTGAAAATTCTTTTTTTTTTCAATTTCTTTCCTTTGCAATTATTGATTATTTATGTAGGAAGAAAATTCTGAGTCAGTTTAATTTTTCGACACGAAGATTTCAAAGTGTTTAAATAAACAATTACCAAGGTGCATTTTTTGTTTTTATTATATTTAAAACTCCCACCGACAGAGCTCCCATAGACTAATGGCTAGAGTGTTAGGCTTCCAAGCGAGTGGCCCTGGGTTCGAGTCCCAGCCTGAACGAAAATCTTCAATGTATACTTTTAGTTTCTAATTTGAAATTTCTTCTTCTTTTTTTTTAATTTTTCTCTTTTTGCGAATATTGATTATTTATGTAGGGAGAAAAATTCTGAGTCAGTTTAATTATTCGACCTGTAAATTTCAAAGTGTTTGAATCAATAATTACCAAGGTGCATTTTTTGTTTTTATTATATTTAAGACTTCCATCGACAGAGCTCCGATAGCCTAATGGCTAGACCGTTGGGTTCCTAGCGCGTGGTACTGGGTTCGAGTCCCGGCCGGAAAGGAAATCTTAAATGCAAATATTTTTTTCTAATTTTATAATTCTTTTTATTTTATTTTTCCCTTTTGCGAAGTCAGTCAGTCAGTCTGACAGTCAATCAGTCAAGCACTCAGTCATTCAGTCTCAGTCAGTCAGTCCAGTCAGTCAGTCACTCAGTCAGTCAGTTAGTCCTTCAGCCAGTCAGTCAAGCAGTCAGTCATTTAGTCTCAGTCAGTCAGTCATTCAGTCAGTCAGTCAGTCAGGCAGTCAGTCAGTCAGTCAGTCGGTCAGTCCTGTGCAGTCAGTTAGTCACTAAAGCAGTCAGTCAGTCTCAGTCAGTCAGTCAGTCAGTCAGTCCAGTCCAGTCTCAGTCAGTCAGTCAGTCAGTCTCGGTCAGTCAGTCAGTCAGTCATTCAGTCAGTCAGTCAGTCAGGCAGTCAGTCAGTCGGTCAGCCTTATTCAGTCAGTCTGTCAGTCAGTCAGTCAGTCAGCCTTATTCAGTCAGTCTGTCAGTCATCCTTATTCAGTCAGTCTGTCAGTCAGTCAGTCGGTCAGTCCTGTCCAGTCAGTTAGTCAGTCAAGCAGTCAGTCAGGTAGTCAAGCAGTCAGTCAGTCAGTGTCAGTCAGTCATTTAGTCATTCAGTCAGTCAGTGAAATAGCCAGTCAGAGAGTCAAGCAGTCAGTCAGTCAGTCTCAGTCAGTCAGTTAGTCAGTCAGTCAGTCAGTCAGTCAGTCAGTCCAGTCTCAGTCAGTCAGGCAGTTAGTCAGTCAGTCTCGGTCAGTCAGTGAGTCAGTCAGTCAGTATCAGTCAGTCAGTGAGTCAGTCTGTCAGTCAGGCAGTATCAGTCAGGCAGTAAGACTCCGCTCGACAGAACTCCGATAGCCTAATGGCTAGACCGCTGGTCTTCCAAGCGAGTGGCCTGGGTTCGAGTCCCAGCCGGAGCGAATATCTTCAATGTATATATTTCTTTTCTAATTTGAAAATTCTTTTTTTTTTCAATTTCTTTCCTTTGCAATTATTGATTATTTATGTAGGGAAGAAAATTCTGAGTCAGTTTAATTTTTCGACACGAAGATTTCAAAGTGTTTAAATAAACAATTACCAAGGTGCATTTTTTGTTTTTATTATATTTAAAACTCCCACCGACAGAGCTCCCATAGACTAATGGCTAGAGTGTTAGGCTTCCAAGCGAGTGGCCCTGGGTTCGAGTCCCAGCCTGAACGAAAATCTTCAATGTATACTTTTAGTTTCTAATTTGAAATTTCTTCTTCTTTTTTTTTAAATTTTTCTCTTTTGCGAATATTGATTATTTATGTAGGGAGAAAAATTCTGAGTCAGTTTAATTATTCGACCTGTAAATTTCAAAGTGTTTGAATCAATAATTACCAAGGTGCATTTTTTGTTTTTATTATATTTAAGACTTCCATCGACAGAGCTCCGATAGCCTAATGGCTAGACCGTTGGGTTCCTAGCGCGTGGTACTGGGTTCGAGTCCCGGCCGGAAAGGAAATCTTAAATGCAAATATTTTTTTCTAATTTTATAATTCTTTTTTTTTTATTTTTCCCTTTTGCGAAGTCAGTCAGTCAGTCTGACAGTCAATCAGTCAAGCACTCAGTCATTCAGTCTCAGTCAGTCAGTCCAGTCAGTCAGTCACTCAGTCAGTCAGTTAGTCCTTCAGCCAGTCAGTCAAGCAGTCAGTCATTTAGTCTCAGTCAGTCAGTCATTCAGTCAGTCAGTCAGTCAGGCAGTCAGTCAGTCAGTCAGTCGGTCAGTCCTGTGCAGTCAGTTAGTCACTAAAGCAGTCAGTCAGTCTCAGTCAGTCAGTCAGTCAGTCAGTCAGTCCAGTCCAGTCTCAGTCAGTCAGTCAGTCAGTCAGTCCAGTCCAGTCTCAGTCAGTCAGTCAGTCAGTCTCGGTCAGTCAGTCAGTCAGTCATTCAGTCAGTCAGTCAGTCAGGCAGTCAGTCAGTCGGTCAGCCTTATTCAGTCAGTCTGTCAGTCAGTCAGTCAGTCAGCCTTATTCAGTCAGTCAGTCAGTCAGCCTTATTCAGTCAGTCTGTCAGTCAGTCAGTCGGTCAGTCCTGTCCAGTCAGTTTGTCAGTCAAGCAGTCAGTCAGGCAGTCATGCAGTCAGTCAGTCAGTGTCAGTCAGTCATTTAGTCATTCAGTCAGTCAGTGAAATAGCCAGTCAGAGAGTCAAGCAGTCAGTCAGTCAGTCTCATTCAGTCAGTTAGTCAGTCAGTCAGTCAGTCAGTCCAGTCTCAGTCAGTCAGGCAGTTAGTCAGTCAGTCTCGGTCAGTCAGTGAGTCAGTCAGTCAGTATCAGTCAGTCAGTGAGTCAGTCTGTCAGTCAGGCAGTATCAGTCAGGCAGTAAGACTCCGCTCGACAGAACTCCGATAGCCTAATGGCTAGCCCGCTGGTCTTCCAAGCGAGTGGCCTGGGTTCGAGTCCCAGCCGGAGCGAATATCTTCAATGTATATATTTCTTTTCTAATTTGAAAATTCTTTTTTTTTTTCAATTTCTTTCCTTTGCAATTATTGATTATTTATGTAGGAAGAAAATTCTGAGTCAGTTTAATTTTTCGACACGAAGATTTCAAAGTGTTTAAATAAACAATTACCAAGGTGCATTTTTTGTTTTTATTATATTTAAAACTCCCACCGACAGAGCTCCCATAGACTAATGGCTAGAGTGTTAGGCTTCCAAGCGAGTGGCCCTGGGTTCGAGTCCCAGCCTGAACGAAAATCTTCAATGTATACTTTTAGTTTCTAATTTGAAATTTCTTCTTCTTTTTTTTTTAATTTTTCTCTTTTGCGAATATTGATTATTTATGTAGGGAGAAAAATTCTGAGTCAGTTTAATTATTCGACCTGTAAATTTCAAAGTGTTTGAATCAATAATTACCAAGGTGCATTTTTTGTTTTTATTATATTTAAGACTTCCATCGACAGAGCTCCGATAGCCTAATGGCTAGACCGTTGGGTTCCTAGCGCGTGGTACTGGGTTAGAGTCCCGGCCGGAAAGGAAATCTTAAATGCAAATATTTTTTTCTAATTTTAAAATTCTTTTTTTTTATTTTTCCCTTTTGCGAAGTCAGTCAGTCAGTCTGACAGTCAATCAGTCAAGCACTCAGTCATTCAGTCTCAGTCAGTCAGTCCAGTCAGTCAGTCCAGTCAGTCAGTCAGTTAGTCCTTCAGCCAGTCAGTCAAGCAGTCAGTCATTTAGTCTCAGTCAGTCAGTCATTCAGTCAGTCAGTCAGTCAGGCAGTCAGTCAGTCAGTCAGTCGGTCAGTCCTGTGCAGTCAGTTAGTCACTAAAGCAGTCAGTCAGTCTCAGTCAGTCAGTCAGTCAGTCAGTCCAGTCCAGTCTCAGTCAGTCAGTCAGTCAGTCTCGGTCAGTCAGTCAGTCAGTCATTCAGTCAGTCAGTCAGTCAGGCAGTCAGTCAGTCGGTCAGCCTTATTCAGTCAGTCTGTCAGTCAGTCAGTCAGTCAGCCTTATTCAGTCAGTCTGTCCGTCATCCTTATTCAGTCAGTCTGTCAGTCAGTCAGTCGGTCAGTCCTGTCCAGTCAGTCAGGTAGTCAAGCAGTCAGTCAGTCAGTGTCAGTCAGTCATTTAGTCATTCAGTCAGTCAAAGAAATAGCCAGTCAGAGAGTCAAGCAGTCAGTCAGTCAGTCTCAGTCAGTCAGTTAGTCAGTCAGTCAGTCAGTCAGTCCAGTCTCAGTCAGTCAGGCAGTTAGTCAGTCAGTCTCGGTCAGTCAGTGAGTCTGTCAGTCAGTATCAGTCAGTCAGTGAGTCAGTCTGTCAGTCAGGCAGTATCAGTCAGGCAGTAAGACTCCGCTCGACAGAACTCCGATAGCCTAATGGCTAGACCGCTGGTCTTCCAAGCGAGTGGCCTGGGTTCGAGTCCCAGCCGGAGCGAATATCTTCAATGTATATATTTCTTTTCTAATTTGAAAATTCTTTTTTTTTTTTCAATTTCTTTCCTTTTGCAATTATTGATTATTTATGTAGGGAAGAAAATTCTGAGTCAGTTTAATTTTTCGACACGAAGATTTCAAAGTGTTTAAATAAACAATTACCAAGGTGCATTTTTTGTTTTTATTATATTTAAAACTCCCACCGACAGAGCTCCCATAGACTAATGGCTAGAGTGTTAGGCTTCCAAGCGAGTGGCCCTGGGTTCGAGTCCCAGCCTGAACGAAAATCTTCAATGTATACTTTTAGTTTCTAATTTGAAATTTCTTCTTCTTTTTTTTTTAATTTTTCTATTTTTGCGAATATTGATTATTTATGTAGGGAGAAAAATTCTGAGTCAGTTTAATTATTCGACCTGTAAATTTCAAAGTGTTTGAATCAATAATTACCAAGGTGCATTTTTTGTTTTTATTATATTTAAGACTTCCATCGACAGAGCTCCGATAGCCTAATGGCTAGACCGTTGGGTTCCTAGCGCGTGGTACTGGGTTCGAGTCCCGGCCGGAAAGGAAATCTTAAATGCAAATATTTTTTTCTAATTTTATAATTCTTTTTATTTTATTTTTCCCTTTTGCGAAGTCAGTCTGTCAGTCTGACAGTCAATCAGTCAAGCACTCAGTCATTCAGTCTCAGTCAGTCAGTCCAGTCAGTCAGTCACTCAGTCAGTCAGTTAGTCCTTCAGCCAGTCAGTCAAGCAGTCAGTCATTTAGTCTCAGTCAGTCAGTCATTCAGTCAGTCAGTCAGTCAGGCAGTCAGTCAGTCAGTCAGTCGGTCAGTCCTGTGCAGTCAGTTAGTCACTAAAGCAGTCAGTCAGTCTCAGTCAGTCAGTCAGTCAGTCAGTCCAGTCCAGTCTCAGTCAGTCAGTCAGTCAGTCTCGGTCAGTCAGTCAGTCAGTCATTCAGTCAGTCAGTCAGTCAGGCAGTCAGTCAGTCGGTCAGCCTTATTCAGTCAGTCTGTCAGTCAGTCAGTCAGTCAGCCTTATTCAGTCAGTCTGTCAGTCATCCTTATTCAGTCAGTCTGTCAGTCAGTCAGTCGGTCAGTCCTGTCCAGTCAGTTAGTCAGTCAAGCAGTCAGTCAGGTAGTCAAGCAGTCAGTCAGTAAGTGTCAGTCAGTCATTTAGTCATTCAGTCAGTCAGTGAAATAGCCAGTCAGAGAGTCAAGCAGTCAGTCAGTCAGTCTCAGTCAGTCAGTTAGTCAGTCAGTCAGTCAGTCAGTCAGTCAGTCCAGTCTCAGTCAGTCAGGCAGTTAGTCAGTCAGTCTCGGTCAGTCAGTGAGTCAGTCAGTCAGTATCAGTCAGTCAGTGAGTCAGTCTGTCAGTCAGGCAGTATCAGTCAGGCAGTAAGACTCCGCTCGACAGAACTCCGATAGCCTAATGGCTAGACCGCTGGTCTTCCAAGCGAGTGGCCTGGGTTCGAGTCCCAGCCGGAGCGAATATCTTCAATGTATATATTTCTTTTCTAATTTGAAAATTCTTTTTTTTTTCAATTTCTTTCCTTTGCAATTATTGATTATTTATGTAGGGAAGAAAATTCTGAGTCAGTTTAATTTTTCGACACGAAGATTTCAAAGTGTTTAAATAAACAATTACCAAGGTGCATTTTTTGTTTTTATTATATTTAAAACTCCCACCGCCAGAGCTCCCATAGACTAATGGCTAGAGTGTTAGGCTTCCAAGCGAGTGGCCCTGGGTTCGAGTCCCAGCCTGAACGAAAATCTTCAATGTATACTTTTAGTTTCTAATTTGAAATTTCTTCTTCTTTTTTTTTTTTAATTTTTCTCTTTTGCGAATATTGATTATTTATGTAGGGAGAAAAATTCTGAGTCAGTTTAATTATTCGACCTGTAAATTTCAAAGTGTTTGAATCAATAATTACCAAGGTGCATTTTTTGTTTTTATTATATTTAAGACTTCCATCGACAGAGCTCCGATAGCCTAATGGCTAGACCGTTGGGTTCCTAGCGCGTGGTACTGGGTTCGAGTCCCGGCCGGAAAGGACATCTTAAATGCAAATATTTTTTTCTAATTTTATAATTCTTTTTTTTTTTATTTTTCCCTTTTGCGAAGTCAGTCAGTCAGTCTGACAGTCAATCAGTCAAGCACTCAGTCATTCAGTCTCAGTCAGTCAGTCCAGTCAGTCAGTCACTCAGTCAGTCAGTTAGTCCTTCAGCCAGTCAGTCAAGCAGTCAGTCATTTAGTCTCAGTCAGTCAGTCATTCAGTCAGGCAGTCAGTCAGTCAGTCAGTCGGTCAGTCCTGTGCAGTCAGTTAGTCACTAAAGCAGTCAGTCAGTCTCAGTCAGTCAGTCAGTCAGTCAGTCAGTCCAGTCCAGTCTCAGTCAGTCAGTCAGTCAGTCTCGGTCAGTCAGTCAGTCAGTCATTCAGTCAGTCAGTCAGTCAGGCAGTCAGTCAGTCGGTCAGCCTTATTCAGTCAGTCTGTCAGTCAGTCAGTCAGTCAGCCTTATTCAGTCAGTCTGTCAGTCATCCTTATTCAGTCAGTCTGTCAGTCAGTCAGTCGGTCAGTCCTGTCCAGTCAGTTAGTCAGTCAAGCAGTCAGTCAGGTAGTCAAGCGGTCAGTCAGTCAGTGTCAGTCAGTCATTTAGTCATTCAGTCAGTCAGTGAAATAGCCAGTCAGAGAGTCAAGCAGTCAGTCAGTCAGTCTCAGTCAGTCAGTTAGTCAGTCAGACAGTCAGTCAGTCAGTCAGTCCAGTCTCAGTCAGTCAGGCAGTTAGTCAGTCAGTCTCGGTCAGTCAGTGAGTCAGTCAGTCAGTGAGTCAGTCTGTCAGTCAGGCAGTATCAGTCAGGCAGTAAGACTCCGCTCGACAGAACTCCGATAGCCTAATGGCTAGACCGCTGGTCTTCCAAGCGAGTGGCCTGGGTTCGAGTCCCAGCCGGAGCGAATATCTTCAATGTATATATTTCTTTTCTAATTTGAAAATTCTTTTTTTTTTTCAATTTCTTTCCTTTGCAATAATTTATTATTTATGTAGGGAAGAAAATTCTGAGTCAGTTTAATTTTTCGACACGAAGATTTCAAAGTGTTTAAATAAACAATTACCAAGGTGCATTTTTTGTTTTTATTATATTTAAAACTCCCAGCGACAGAGCTCCCATAGACTAATGGCTAGAGTGTTAGGCTTCCAAGCGAGTGGCCCTGGGTTCGAGTCCCAGCCTGAACGAAAATCTTCAATGTATACTTTTAGTTTCTAATTTGAAATTTCTTCTTCTTTTTTTTTTAATTTTTCTCTTTTGCGAATATTGATTATTTATGTAGGGAGAAAAATTCTGAGTCAGTTTAATTATTCGACCTGTAAATTTCAAAGTGTTTGAATCAATAATTACCAAGGTGCATTTTTTGTTTTTATTATATTTAAGACTTCCATCGACAGAGCTCCGATAGCCTAATGGCTAGACCGTTGGGTTCCTAGCGCGTGGTACTGGGTTCGAGTCCCGGCCGGAACGAAAATCTTCAATGTATATATACCTTTTCTAATTTGAAAATTCTTTTTTTTTTCATTTTCTTTCTTTTGCAAATATCGATTATTTATGTACGGAAGAAAATTCTGAGTCAGTTTAATCATTCGACCTTTAGATTTCAAAGATTTTAGATCAATAATTACCAAGGTGCATTTTTTGTTTTTATTATAATTAAGACACCGATCAACAGAGATCCGATAGTATATTGGCGAGAGCGTTGGGCTTCCATGAGTGTCGCCCTGGGTTCAAATCCCAGCCGGAAAGGAAATCTTAAATGCAAATATTTTTTTCTAATTTTATAATTCTTTTTTTTTTATTTTTCCCTTTTGCGAAGTCAGTCAGTCAGTCTGACAGTCAATCAGTCAAGCACTCAGTCATTCAGTCTCAGTCAGTCAGTCCAGTCAGTCAGTCACTCAGTCAGTCAGTTAGTCCTTCAGCCAGTCAGTCAAGCAGTCAGTCATTTAGTCTCAGTCAGTCAGTCATTCAGTCAGTCAGTCAGTCAGGCAGTCAGTCAGTCAGTCAGTCGGTCAGTCCTGTGCAGTCAGTTAGTCACTAAAGCAGTCAGTCAGTCTCAGTCAGTCAGTCAGTCAGTCAGTCCAGTCCAGTCTCAGTCAGTCAGTCAGTCAGTCTCGGTCAGTCAGTCAGTCAGTCATTCAGTCAGTCAGTCAGTCAGGCAGTCAGGCAGTCGGTCAGCCTTATTCAGTCAGTCTGTCAGTCAGTCAGTCAGCCTTATTCAGTCAGTCTGTCAGTCATCCTTATTCAGTCAGTCTGTCAGTCAGTCAGTCGGTCAGTCCTGTCCAGTCAGTTAGTCAGTCAAGCAGTCAGTCAGTCAGTGTCAGTCAGTCATTTAATCATTCAGTCAGTCAGTGAAATAGCCAGTCAGAGAGTCAAGCAGTCAGTCAGTCAGTCTCAGTCAGTCAGTTAGTCAGTCAGTCAGTCAGTCAGTCAGTCAGTCCAGTCTCAGTCAGTCAGGCAGTTAGTCAGTCAGTCTCGGTCAGTCAGTGAGTCAGTCAGTCAGTATCAGTCAGTCAGTGAGTCAGTCTGTCAGTCAGGCAGTATCAGTCAGGCAGTAAGACTCCGCTCGACAGAACTCCGATAGCCTAATGGCTAGACCGCTGGTCTTCCAAGCGAGTGGCCTGGGTTCGAGTCCCAGCCGGAGCGAATATCTTCAATGTATATATTTCTTTTCTAATTTGAAAATTCTTTTTTTTTCAATTTCTTTCCTTTGCAATTATTGATTATTTATGTAGGGAAGAAAATTCTGAGTCAGTTTAATTTTTCGACACGAAGATTTCAAAGTGTTTAAATAAACAATTACCAAGGTGCATTTTTTGTTTTTATTATATTTAAAACTCCCACCGACAGAGCTCCCATAGACTAATGGCTAGAGTGTTAGGCTTCCAAGCGAGTGGCCCTGGGTTCGAGTCCCAGCCTGAACGAAAATCTTCAATGTATACTTTTAGTTTCTAATTTGAAATTTCTTCTTCTTTTTTTTTTTAATTTTTCTCTTTTGCGAATATTGATTATTTATGTAGGGAGAAAAATTCTGAGTCAGTTTAATTATTCGACCTGTAAATTTCAAAGTGTTTGAATCAATAATTACCAAGGTGCATTTTTTGTTTTTATTATATTTAAGACTTCCATCGACAGAGCTCCGATAGCCTAATGGCTAGACCGTTGGGTTCCTAGCGCGTGGTACTGGGTTCGAGTCCCGGCCGGAAAGGAAATCTTAAATGCAAATATTTTTTTCTAATTTTAAAATTCTTTTTTTTTATTTTTCCCTTTTGCGAAGTCAGTCAGTCAGTCTGACAGTCAATCAGTCAAGCACTCAGTCATTCAGTCTCAGTCAGTCAGTCCAGTCAGTCAGTCCAGTCAGTCAGTCAGTTAGTCCTTCAGCCAGTCAGTCAAGCAGTCAGTCATTTAGTCTCAGTCAGTCAGTCATTCAGTCAGTCAGTCAGTCAGGCAGTCAGTCAGTCAGTCAGTCGGTCAGTCCTGTGCAGTCAGTTAGTCACTAAAGCAGTCAGTCAGTCTCAGTCAGTCAGTCAGTCAGTCAGTCCAGTCCAGTCTCAGTCAGTCAGTCAGTCAGTCTCGGTCAGTCAGTCAGTCAGTCATTCAGTCAGTCAGTCAGTCAGGCAGTCAGTCAGTCGGTCAGCCTTATTCAGTCAGTCTGTCAGTCAGTCAGTCAGTCAGCCTTATTCAGTCAGTCTGTCCGTCATCCTTATTCAGTCAGTCTGTCAGTCAGTCAGTCGGTCAGTCCTGTCCAGTCAGTCAGGTAGTCAAGCAGTCAGTCAGTCAGTGTCAGTCAGTCATTTAGTCATTCAGTCAGTCAAAGAAATAGCCAGTCAGAGAGTCAAGCAGTCAGTCAGTCAGTCTCAGTCAGTCAGTTAGTCAGTCAGTCAGTCAGTCAGTCCAGTCTCAGTCAGTCAGGCAGTTAGTCAGTCAGTCTCGGTCAGTCAGTGAGTCTGTCAGTCAGTATCAGTCAGTCAGTGAGTCAGTCTGTCAGTCAGGCAGTATCAGTCAGGCAGTAAGACTCCGCTCGACACAACTCCGATAGCCTAATGGCTAGACCGCTGGTCTTCCAAGCGAGTGGCCTGGGTTCGAGTCCCAGCCGGAGCGAATATCTTCAATGTATATATTTCTTTTCTAATTTGAAAATTCTTTTTTTTTTTTCAATTTCTTTCCTTTTGCAATTATTGATTATTTATGTAGGGAAGAAAATTCTGAGTCAGTTTAATTTTTCGACACAAAGATTTCAAAGTGTTTAAATAAACAATTACCAAGGTGCATTTTTTGTTTTTATTATATTTAAAACTCCCACCGACAGAGCTCCCATAGACTAATGGCTAGAGTGTTAGGCTTCCAAGCGAGTGGCCCTGGGTTCGAGTCCCAGCCTGAACGAAAATCTTCAATGTATACTTTTAGTTTCTAATTTGAAATTTCTTCTTCTTTTTTTTTTAATTTTTCTATTTTTGCGAATATTGATTATTTATGTAGGGAGAAAAATTCTGAGTCAGTTTAATTATTCGACCTGTAAATTTCAAAGTGTTTGAATCAATAATTACCAAGGTGCATTTTTTGTTTTTATTATATTTAAGACTTCCATCGACAGAGCTCCGATAGCCTAATGGCTAGACCGTTGGGTTCCTAGCGCGTGGTACTGGGTTCGAGTCCCGGCCGGAAAGGAAATCTTAAATGCAAATATTTTTTTCTAATTTTATAATTCTTTTTATTTTATTTTTCCCTTTTGCGAAGTCAGTCAGTCAGTCTGACAGTCAATCAGTCAAGCACTCAGTCATTCAGTCTCAGTCAGTCAGTCCAGTCAGTCAGTCACTCAGTCAGTCAGTTAGTCCTTCAGCCAGTCAGTCAAGCAGTCAGTCATTTAGTCTCAGTCAGTCAGTCATTCAGTCAGTCAGTCAGTCAGGCAGTCAGTCAGTCAGTCAGTCGGTCAGTCCTGTGCAGTCAGTTAGTCACTAAAGCAGTCAGTCAGTCTCAGTCAGTCAGTCAGTCAGTCAGTCCAGTCCAGTCTCAGTCAGTCAGTCAGTCAGTCTCGGTCAGTCAGTCAGTCAGTCATTCAGTCAGTCAGTCAGTCAGGCAGTCAGTCAGTCGGTCAGCCTTATTCAGTCAGTCTGTCAGTCAGTCAGTCAGTCAGCCTTATTCAGTCAGTCTGTCAGTCATCCTTATTCAGTCAGTCTGTCAGTCAGTCAGTCGGTCAGTCCTGTCCAGTCAGTTAGTCAGTCAAGCAGTCAGTCAGGTAGTCAAGCAGTCAGTCAGGTAGTCAAGCAGTCAGTCAGTAAGTGTCAGTCAGTCATTTAGTCATTCAGTCAGTCAGTGAAATAGCCAGTCAGAGAGTCAAGCAGTCAGTCAGTCAGTCTCAGTCAGTCAGTTAGTCAGTCAGTCAGTCAGTCAGTCAGTCAGTCCAGTCTCAGTCAGTCAGGCAGTTAGTCAGTCAGTCTCGGTCAGTCAGTGAGTCAGTCAGTCAGTATCAGTCAGTCAGTGAGTCAGTCTGTCAGTCAGGCAGTATCAGTCAGGCAGTAAGACTCCGCTCGACAGAACTCCGATAGCCTAATGGCTAGACCGCTGGTCTTCCAAGCGAGTGGCCTGGGTTCGAGTCCCAGCCGGAGCGAATATCTTCAATGTATATATTTCTTTTCTAATTTGAAAATTCTTTTTTTTTTCAATTTCTTTCCTTTGCAATTATTGATTATTTATGTAGGGAAGAAAATTCTGAGTCAGTTTAATTTTTCGACACGAAGATTTCAAAGTGTTTAAATAAACAATTACCAAGGTGCATTTTTTGTTTTTATTATATTTAAAACTCCCACCGCCAGAGCTCCCATAGACTAATGGCTAGAGTGTTAGGCTTCCAAGCGAGTGGCCCTGGGTTCGAGTCCCAGCCTGAACGAAAATCTTCAATGTATACTTTTAGTTTCTAATTTGAAATTTCTTCTTCTTTTTTTTTTTTAATTTTTCTCTTTTGCGAATATTGATTATTTATGTAGGGAGAAAAATTCTGAGTCAGTTTAATTATTCGACCTGTAAATTTCAAAGTGTTTGAATCAATAATTACCAAGGTGCATTTTTTGTTTTTATTATATTTAAGACTTCCATCGACAGAGCTCCGATAGCCTAATGGCTAGACCGTTGGGTTCCTAGCGCGTGGTACTGGGTTCGAGTCCCGGCTGGAAAGGACATCTTAAATGCAAATATTTTTTTCTAATTTTATAATTCTTTTTTTTTTATTTTTCCCTTTTGCGAAGTCAGTCAGTCAGTCTGACAGTCAATCAGTCAAGCACTCAGTCATTCAGTCTCAGTCAGTCAGTCCAGTCAGTCAGTCACTCAGTCAGTCAGTTAGTCCTTCAGCCAGTCAGTCAAGCAGTCAGTCATTTAGTCTCAGTCAGTCAGTCATTCAGTCAGGCAGTCAGTCAGTCAGTCAGTCGGTCAGTCCTGTGCAGTCAGTTAGTCACTAAAGCAGTCAGTCAGTCTCAGTCAGTCAGTCAGTCAGTCCAGTCCAGTCTCAGTCAGTCAGTCAGTCAGTCTCGGTCAGTCAGTCAGTCAGTCATTCAGTCAGTCAGTCAGTCAGGCAGTCAGTCAGTCAGCCTTATTCAGTCAGTCTGTCAGTCATCCTTATTCAGTCAGTCTGTCAGTCAGTCAGTCGGTCAGTCCTGTCCAGTCAGTTAGTCAGTCAAGCAGTCAGTCAGGTAGTCAAGCGGTCAGTCAGTCAGTGTCAGTCAGTCATTTAGTCATTCAGTCAGTCAGTGAAATAGCCAGTCAGAGAGTCAAGCAGTCAGTCAGTCAGTCTCAGTCAGTCAGTTAGTCAGTCAGTCAGTCAGTCAGTCAGTCAGTCCAGTCTCAGTCAGTCAGGCAGTTAGTCAGTCAGTCTCGGTCAGTCAGTGAGTCAGTCAGTCAGTGAGTCAGTCTGTCAGTCAGGCAGTATCAGTCAGGCAGTAAGACTCCGCTCGACAGAACTCCGATAGCCTAATGGCTAGACCGCTGGTCTTCCAAGCGAGTGGCCTGGGTTCGAGTCCCAGCCGGAGCGAATATCTTCAATGTATATATTTCTTTTCTAATTTGAAAATTCTTTTTTTTTTCAATTTCTTTCCTTTGCAATAATTTATTATTTATGTAGGGAAGAAAATTCTGAGTCAGTTTAATTTTTCGACACGAAGATTTCAAAGTGTTTAAATAAACAATTACCAAGGTGCATTTTTTGTTTTTATTATATTTAAAACTCCCAGCGACAGAGCTCCCATAGACTAATGGCTAGAGTGTTAGGCTTCCAAGCGAGTGGCCCTGGGTTCGAGTCCCAGCCTGAACGAAAATCTTCAATGTATACTTTTAGTTTCTAATTTGAAATTTCTTCTTCTTTTTTTTTTAATTTTTCTCTTTTGCGAATATTGATTATTTATGTAGGGAGAAAAATTCTGAGTCAGTTTAATTATTCGACCTGTAAATTTCAAAGTGTTTGAATCAATAATTACCAAGGTGCATTTTTTGTTTTTATTATATTTAAGACTTCCATCGACAGAGCTCCGATAGCCTAATGGCTAGACCGTTGGGTTCCTAGCGCGTGGTACTGGGTTCGAGTCCCGGCCGGAACGAAAATCTTCAATGTATATATACCTTTTCTAATTTGAAAATTCTTTTTTTTTTCATTTTCTTTCTTTTGCAAATATCGATTATTTATGTACGGAAGAAAATTCTGAGTCAGTTTAATCATTCGACCTTTAGATTTCAAAGATTTTAGATCAATAATTACCAAGGTGCATTTTTTGTTTTTATTATAATTAAGACACCGATCAACAGAGATCCGATAGTATATTGGCGAGAGCGTTGGGCTTCCATGAGTGTCGCCCTGGGTTCAAATCCCAGCCGGAAAGGAAATCTTAAATGCAAATATTTTTTTCTAATTTTATAATTCTTTTTTTTTTATTTTTCCCTTTTGCGAAGTCAGTCAGTCAGTCTGACAGTCAATCAGTCAAGCACTCAGTCATTCAGTCTCAGTCAGTCAGTCCAGTCAGTCAGTCACTCAGTCAGTCAGTTAGTCCTTCAGCCAGTCAGTCAAGCAGTCAGTCATTTAGTCTCAGTCAGTCAGTCATTTAGTCTCAGTCAGTCAGTCATTCAGTCAGTCAGTCAGTCAGGCAGTCAGTCAGTCAGTCAGTCGGTCAGTCCTGTGCAGTCAGTTAGTCACTAAAGCAGTCAGTCAGTCTCAGTCAGTCAGTCAGTCAGTCAGTCCAGTCCAGTCTCAGTCAGTCAGTCAGTCAGTCTCGGTCAGTCAGTCAGTCAGTCATTCAGTCAGTCAGTCAGTCAGGCAGTCAGTCAGTCGGTCAGCCTTATTCAGTCAGTCTGTCAGTCAGTCAGTCAGCCTTATTCAGTCAGTCTGTCAGTCATCCTTATTCAGTCAGTCTGTCAGTCAGTCAGTCAGTCAAGCAGTCAGTCAGGTAGTCAAGCAGTCAGTCAGTCAGTGTCAGTCAGTCATTTAGTCATTCAGTCAGTCAGTGCAATAGCCAGTCAGAGAGTCAAGCAGTCAGTCAGTCAGTCTCAGTCAGTCAGTTAGTCAGTCAGTCAGTCAGTCAGTCAGTCAGTCAGTCCAGTCTCAGTCAGTCAGGCAGTTAGTCAGTCAGTCTCGGTCAGTCAGTGAGTCAGTCAGTCAGTATCAGTCAGTCAGTGAGTCAGTCTGTCAGTCAGGCAGTATCAGTCAGGCAGTAAGACTCCGCTCGACAGAACTCCGATAGCCTAATGGCTAGACCGCTGGTCTTCCAAGCGAGTGGCCTGGGTTCGAGTCCCAGCCGGAGCGAATATCTTCAATGTATATATTTCTTTTCTAATTTGAAAATTCTTTTTTTTTCAATTTCTTTCCTTTGCAATTATTGATTATTTATGTAGGGAAGAAAATTCTGAGTCAGTTTAATTTTTCGACACGAAGATTTCAAAGTGTTTAAATAAACAATTACCAAGGTGCATTTTTTGTTTTTATTATATTTAAAACTCCCACCGACAGAGCTCCCATAGACTAATGGCTAGAGTGTTAGGCGTCCAAGCGAGTGGCCCTGGGTTCGAGTCCCAGCCTGAACGAAAATCTTCAATGTATGCTTTTAGTTTCTAATTTGAAATTTCTTCTTCTTTTTTTTTTAAATTTTTCTCTTTTGCGAATATTGATTATTTATGTAGGGAGAAAAATTCTGAGTCAGTTTAATTAATCGACCTGTAAATTTCAAAGTGTTTGAATCAATAATTACCAAGATGCATTTTTTGTTTTTATTATATTTAATACTTCCATCGACAGAGCTCCGACAGCCTAATGGCTAGACCGTTGGGTTCCTAGCGCGTGGTACTGGGTTCGAGTCCCGGACGGAACGAAAATCTTCAATGTGTATATACCTTTTCTAATTTGAAAATTCTTTTTTTTTTCATTTTCTTTCTTTTGCAAATATCGATTATTTATGTACGGAAGAAAATTCTGAGTCAGTTTAAACATTCGACCTTTAGATTTCAAAGATTTTAGATCAATAATTACCAAGGTGCATTTTTTGTTTTTATTATAATTAAGACACCGATCAACAGAGATCCGATAGTATATTGGCGAGAGCGTTGGGCTTCCATGAGTGTCGCCCTGGGTTCAAATCCCAGCCGGAAAGGAAATCTTAAATGCAAATATTTTTTTCTAATTTTATAATTCTTCTTTTTTATTTCTCCCTTTTGCGAAGTCAGTCAGTCAGTCTGACAGTCAATCAGTCAAGCACTCAGTCATTCAGTCTCAGTCAGTCAGTCAAGTCAGTCAGTCACTCAGTCAGTCAGTTAGTCCTTCAGCCAGTCAGTCAAGCAGACAGTCATTTAGTCTCAGTCAGTCAGTCATTCAGTCAGTCAGTCAGTCAGGCAGTCAGTCAGTCAGTCAGTCGGTCAGTCCTGTGCAGTCAGTTAGTCATTAAAGCAGTCAGTCAGTCTCAGTCAGTCAGTCAGTCCAGTCCAGTCTCAGTCAGTCAGTCAGTCAGTCTCGGTCAGTCAGTCAGTCAGTCATTCAGTCAGTCAGTCAGTCAGGCAGTCAGTCAGTCGGTCAGCCTTATTCAGTCAGTCTGTCAGTCAGTCAGTCAGTCAGCCTTATTCAGTCAGTCTGTCAGTCATCCTTATTCAGTCAGTCTGTCAGTCAGTCAGTCTGTCAGTCCTGTCCAGTCAGTTAGTCAGTCAAGCAGTCAGTCAGGTAGTCAAGCAGTCAGTCAGTCAGTGTCAGTCAGTCATTTAGTCATTCAGTCAGTCAGTGAAATAGCCAGTCAGAGAGTCAAGCAGTCAGAGAGTCAAGCAGTCAGTCAGTCAGTCTCAGTCAGTCAGTTAGTCAGTCAGTCAGTCAGTCAGTCTCAGTCAGTCAGTTAGTCAGTCAGTCAGTCAGTCAGTCAGTCAGTCATTCCAGTCTCAGTCAGTCAGGCAGTTAGTCAGTCAGTCTCGGTCAGTCAGTGAGTCAGTCAGTCAGTATCAGTCAGTCAGTGAGTCAGTCTGTCAGTTAGGCAGTATCAGTCAGGCAGTAAGACTCCGCTCGACAGAACTCCGATAGCCTAATGGCTAGACCGCTGGTCTTCCAAGCGAGTGGCCTGGGTTCGAGTCCCAGCCGGAGCGAATATCTTCAATGTATATATTTCTTATCTAATTTGAAAATTCTTTTTTTTTTCAATTTCTTTCCTTTGCAATTATTGATTATTTATGTAGGGAAGAAAATTCTGAGTCAGTTTAATTTTTCGACACGAAGATTTCAAAGTGTTAAAATAAACAATTACCAAGGTGCATTTTTTGTTTTTATTATATTTAAAACTCCCACCGACAGAGCTCCCATAGACTAATGGCTAGAGTGTTAGGCTTCCAAGCGAGTGGCCCTGGGTTCGAGTCCCAGCCTGAACGAAAATCTTCAATGTATACTTTTAGTTTCTAATTTGAAATTTCTTCTTCTTTTTTTTTTAATTTTTCTCTTTTGCGAATATTGATTATTTATGTAGGGAGAAAAATTCTGAGTCAGTTTAATTATTCGACCTGTAAATTTCAAAGTGTTTGAATCAATAATTACCAAGGTGCATTTTTTGTTTTTATTATATTTAAGACTTCCATCGACAGAGCTCCGATAGCCTAATGGCTAGACCGTTGGGTTCCTAGCGCGTGGTACTGGGTTCGAGTCCCGGCCGGAACGAAAATCTTCAATGTATATATACCTTTTCTAATTTGAAAATTCTTTTTTTTTTTTCATTTTCTTTCTTTTGCAAATATCGATTATTTATGTACGGAAGAAAATTCTGAGTCAGTTTAATCATTCGACCTTTAGATTTCAAAGATTTTAGATCAATAATTACTAAGGTGCATTTTTTGTTTTTATTATAATTAAGACACCGATCAACCGAGATCCGATAGTATATTGGCGAGAGCGTTGGGCTTCCATGAGTGTCGCCCTGGGTTCAAATCCCAGCCGGAAAGGAAATCTTAAATGCAAATATTTTTTTCTAATTTTATAATTCTTTTTTTTTTTTTATTTTTCCCTTTTGCGAAGTCAGTCAGTCAGTCTGACAGTCAATCAGTCAAGCACTCAGTCATTCAGTCTCAGTCAGTCAGTCCAGTCAGTCAGTCACTCAGTCAGTCAGTTAGTCCTTCAGCCAGTCAGTCAAGCAGTCAGTCATTTAGTCTCAGTCAGTCAGTCATTCAGTCAGTCAGTCAGTCAGGCAGTCAGTCAGTCAGTCAGTCGGTCAGTCCTGTGCAGTCAGTTAGTCACTAAAGCAGTCAGTCAGTCTCAGTCAGTCAGTCAGTCAGTCAGTCCAGTCCAGTCTCAGTCAGTCAGTCAGTCAGTCTCGGTCAGTCAGTCAGTCAGTCATTCAGTCAGTCAGTCAGTCAGGCAGTCAGGCAGTCGGTCAGCCTTATTCAGTCAGTCTGTCAGTCAGTCAGTCAGCCTTATTCAGTCAGTCTGTCAGTCATCCTTATTCAGTCAGTCTGTCAGTCAGTCAGTCGGTCAGTCCTGTCCAGTCAGTTAGTCAGTCAAGCAGTCAGTCAGTCAGTGTCAGTCAGTCATTTAATCATTCTGTCAGTCAGTGAAATAGCCAGTCAGAGAGTCAAGCAGTCAGTCAGTCAGTCTCAGTCAGTCAGTTAGTCAGTCAGTCAGTCAGTCAGTCAGTCAGTCCAGTCTCAGTCAGTCAGGCAGTTAGTCAGTCAGTCTCGGTCAGTCAGTGAGTCAGTCAGTCAGTATCAGTCAGTCAGTGAGTCAGTCTGTCAGTCAGGCAGTATCAGTCAGGCAGTAAGACTCCGCTCGACAGAACTCCGATAGCCTAATGGCTAGACCGCTGGTCTTCCAAGCGAGTGGCCTGGGTTCGAGTCGCAGCCGGAGCGAATATCTTCAATGTATATATTTCTTTTCTAATTTGAAAATTCTTTTTTTTTTCAATTTCTTTCCTTTGCAATTATTGATTATTTATGTAGGGAAGAAAATTCTGAGTCAGTTTAATTTTTCGACACGAAGATTTCAAAGTGTTTAAATAAACAATTACCAAGGTGCATTTTTTGTTTTTATTATATTTAAAACTCCCACCGACAGAGCTCCCATAGACTAATGGCTAGAGTGTTAGGCTTCCAAGCGAGTGGCCCTGGGTTCGAGTCCCAGCATGAACGAAAATCTTCAATGTATACTTTTAGTTTCTAATTTGAAATTTCTTCTTCTTTTTTTTTTAATTTTTCTCTTTTGCGAATATTGATTATTTATGTAGGGAGAAAAATTCTGAGTCAGTTTAATTATTCGACCTGTAAATTTCAAAGTGTTTGAATCAATAATTACCAATGTGCATTTTTTGTTTTTATTATATTTAAGACTTCCATCGACAGAGCTCCGATAGCCTAATGGCTAGACCGTTGGGTTCCTAGCGCGTGGTACTGGGTTCGAGTCCCGGCCGGAACGAAAATCTTCAATGTATATATACCTTTTCTAATTTGAAAATTCTTTTTTTTTTTCATTTTCTTTCTTTTGCAAATATCGATTATTTATGTACGGAAGAAAATTCTGAGTCAGTTTAATCATTCGACCTTTAGATTTCAAAGATTTTAGATCAATAATTACCAAGGTGCATTTTTTGTTTTTATTATAATTAAGACACCGATCAACAGAGATCCGATAGTATATTGGCGAGAGCGTTGGGCTTCCATGAGTGTCGCCTTGGGTTCAAATCCCAGCCGGAATGGAAATCTTAAATGCAAATATTTTTTTCTAATTTTATAATTCTTTTTTTTTTTATTTTTCCCTTTTGCGAAGTCAGTCAGTCAGTCTGACAGTCAATCAGTCAAGCACTCAGTCATTCAGTCTCAGTCAGTCAGTCCAGTCAGTCAGTCACTCAGTCAGTCAGTTAGTCCTTCAGCCAGTCAGTCAAGCAGTCAGTCATTTAGTCTCAGTCAGTCAGTCATTCAGTCAGTCAGTCAGTCAGGCAGTCAGTCAGTCAGTCAGTCGGTCAGTCCTGTGCAGTCAGTTAGTCACTAAAGCAGTCAGTCAGTCTCAGTCAGTCAGTCAGTCAGTCAGTCCAGTCCAGTCTCAGTCAGTCAGTCAGTCAGTCTCGGTCAGTCCTGTGCAGTCAGTTAGTCACTAAAGCAGTCAGTCAGTCAAGCAGTCAGTCAGTCAGTCTCAGTCAGTCAGTCAGTCAGTCAGTCCAGTCTCAGTCAGTCAGGCAGTTAGTCAGTCAGTCTCGGTCAGTCAGTGAGTCAGTCAGTCAGTATCAGTCAGTCAGTGAGTCAGTCTGTCAGTCAGGCAGTATCAGTCAGGCAGTAAGACTCCGCTCGACAGAACTCCGATAGCCTAATGGCTAGACCGCTGGTCTTCCAAGCGAGTGGCCTGGGTTCGAGTCCCAGCCGGAGCGAATATCTTCAATGTATATATTTCTTTTCTAATTTGAAAATTCTTTTTTTTTTCAATTTCTTTCCTTTGCAATTATTGATTATTTATGTAGGGAAGAAAATTCTGAGTCAGTTTAATTTTTCGACACGAAGATTTCAAAGTGTTTAAATAAACAATTACCAAGGTGCATTTTTTGTTTTTATTATATTTAAAACTCCCACCGACAGAGCTCCCATAGACTAATGGCTAGAGTGTTAGGCTTCCAAGCGAGTGGCCCTGGGTTCGAGTCCCAGCATGAACGAAAATCTTCAATGTATACTTTTAGTTTCTAATTTGAAATTTCTTCTTCTTTTTTTTTTAATTTTTCTCTTTTGCGAATATTGATTATTTATGTAGGGAGAAAAATTCTGAGTCAGTTTAATTATTCGACCTGTAAATTTCAAAGTGTTTGAATCAATAATTACCAAGGTGCATTTTTTGTTTTTATTATATTTAAGACTTCCATCGACAGAGCTCCGATAGCCTAATGGCTAGACCGTTGGGTTCCTAGCGCGTGGTACTGGGTTCGAGTCCCGGCCGGAAAGGAAATCTTAAATGCAAATATTTTTTTCTAATTTTATAATTCTTTTTTTTTTATTTTTCCCTTTTGCGAAGTCAGTCAGTCAGTCTGACAGTCAATCAGTCAAGCACTCAGTCATTCAGTCTCAGTCAGTCAGTCCAGTCAGTCAGTCACTCAGTCAGTCAGTTAGTCCTTCAGCCAGTCAGTCAAGCAGTCAGTCATTTAGTCTCAGTCAGTCAGTCATTCAGTCAGTCAGTCAGTCAGGCAGTCAGTCAGTCAGTCAGTCGGTCAGTCCTGTGCAGTCAGTTAGTCACTAAAGCAGTCAGTCAGTCTCAGTCAGTCAGTCAGTCAGTCAGTCCAGTCCAGTCTCAGTCAGTCAGTCAGTCAGTCTCGGTCAGTCAGTCAGTCAGTCATTCAGTCAGTCAGGCAGTCAGTCAGTCGGTCAGCCTTATTCAGTCAGTCTGTCAGTCAGTCAGTCAGTCAGCCTTATTCAGTCAGTCTGTCAGTCATCCTTATTCAGTCAGTCTGTCAGTCAGTCAGTCGGTCAGTCCTGTCCAGTCAGTTAGTCAGTCAAGCAGTCAGTCAGTTAGTCAAGCAGTCAGTCAGTCAGTGTCAGTCAGTCATTTAGTCATTCAGTCAGTCAGTGCAATAGCCAGTCAGAGAGTCAAGCAGTCAGTCAGTCAGTCTCAGTCAGTCAGTTAGTCAGTCAGTTAGTCAGTCAGTCAGTCAGTCCAGTCTCAGTCAGTCAGGCAGTTAGTCAGTCAGTCTCGGTCAGTCAGTGAGTCAGTCAGTCAGTATCAGTCAGTCAGTGAGTCAGTCTGTCAGTCAGGCAGTATCAGTCAGGCAGTAAGACTCCGCTCGACAGAACTCCGATAGCCTAATGGCTAGACCGCTGGTCTTCCAAGCGAGTGGCCTGGGTTCGAGTCCCAGCCGGAGCGAATATCTTCAATGTATATATTTCTTTTCTAATTTGAAAATTCTTTTTTTTTTCAATTTCTTCCCTTTGCACTTATTGATTATTTATGTAGGGAAGAAAATTCTGAGTCAGTTTAATTTTTCGACACAAAGATTTCAAAGTGTTTAAATAAACAATTACCAAGGTGCATTTTTTGTTTTTATTATATTTAAAACTCCCACCGACAGAGCTCCCATAGACTAATGGCTAGGGTGTTAGGCTTCCAAGCGAGTGGCCCTGGGTTCGAGTCCCAGCCTGAACGAAAATCTTCAATGTATACTGTAAGTTTCTAATTTGAAATTTCTTCTTCTTTTTTTTTTTAATTTTTCTCTTTTGCGAATATTGATTATTTATGTAGGGAGAAAAATTCTGAGTCAGTTTAATTAATCGACCTGTAAATTTCAAAGTGTTTGAATCAATAATTACCAAGGTGCATTTTTTGTTTTTATTATATTTAAGACTTCCATCGACAGAGCTCCGACAGCCTAATGGCTAGACCGTTGGGTTCCTAGCGCGTGGTACTGGGTTCGAGTAACGGACGGAACGAAAATCTTCAATGTATATATACCTTTTCTAATTTGAAAATTCTTTTTTTTTCATTTTCTTTCTTTTGCAAATATCGATTATTTATGTACGGAAGAAAATTCTGAGTCAGTTTAATCATTCGACCTTTAGATTTCAAAGATTTTTGATCAATAATTACCAAGGTGCATTTTTTGTTTTTATTATAATTAAGACACCGATCAACAGAGATCCGATAGTATATTGGCGAGAGCGTTGGGCTTCCATGAGTGTCGCCCTGGGTTCAAATCCCAGCCGGAAAGGAAATCTTAAATGCAAATATTTTTTTCTAATTTTATAATTCTTTATTTTTATTTCTCCCTTTTGCGAAGTCAGTCAGTCAGTCTGACAGTCAATCAGTCAAGCACTCAGTCATTCAGTCTCAGTCAGTCAGTCCAGTCAGTCAGTCACTCAGTCAGTCAGTTAGTCCTTCAGCCAGTCAGTCAAGCAGACAGTCATTTAGTCTCAGTCAGTCAGTCATTCAGTCAGTCAGTCAGTCAGGCAGTCAGTCAGTCAGTCAGTCGGTCAGTCCTGTGCAGTCAGTTAGTCATTAAAGCAGTCAGTCAGTCTCAGTCAGTCAGTCAGTCCAGTCCAGTCTCAGTCAGTCAGTCAGTCAGTCTCGGTCAGTCAGTCAGTCAGTCATTCAGTCAGTCAGTCAGTCAGGCAGTCAGTCAGTCGGTCAGCCTTATTCAGTCAGTCTGTCAGTCAGTCAGTCAGTCAGCCTTATTCAGTCAGTCTGTCAGTCATCCTTATTCAGTCAGTCTGTCAGTCAGTCAGTCGGTCAGTCCTGTCCAGTCAGTTAGTCAGTCAAGCAGTCAGTCAGGTAGTCAAGCAGTCAGTCAGTCAGTGTCAGTCAGTCATTTAGTCATTCAGTCAGTCAGTGAAATAGCCAGTCAGAGAGTCAAGCAGTCAGTCAGTCAGTCTCAGTCAGTCAGTTAGTCAGTCAGTCAGTCAGTCAGTCAGTCCAGTCTCAGTCAGTCAGGCAGTTAGTCAGTCAGTCTCGGTCAGTCAGTGAGTCAGTCAGTCAGTATCAGTCAGTCAGTGAGTCAGTCTGTCAGTCAGGCAGTATCAGTCAGGCAGTAAGACTCCGCTCGACAGAACTCCGATAGCCTAATTGCTAGACCGCTGGTCTTCCAAGCGAGTGGCCTGGGTTCGAGTCCCAGCCGGAGCGAATATCTTCAATGTATATATTTCTTTTCTAATTTGAAAATTCTTTTTTTTTTCAATTTCTTTCCTTTGCAATTATTGATTATTTATGTAGGGAAGAAAATTCTGAGTCAGTTTAATTTTTCGACACGAAGATTTCAAAGTGTTTAAATAAACAATTACCAAGGTGCATTTTTTGTTTTTATTATATTTAAAACTCCCACCGACAGAGCTCCCATAGACTAATGGCTAGAGTGTTAGGCTTCCAAGCGAGTGGCCCTGGGTTCGATTCCCAGCCTGAACGAAAATCTTCAATGTATACTTTTAGTTTCTAATTTGAAATTTCTTCTTCTTTTTTTTTTTAATTTTTCTCTTTTGCGAATATTGATTATTTATGTAGGGAGAAAAATTCTGAGTCAGTTTAATTATTCGACCTGTAAATTTCAAAGTGTTTGAATCAATAATTACCAAGGTGCATTTTTTGTTTTTATTATATTTAAGACTTCCATCGACAGAGCTCCGATAGCCTAATGGCTAGACCGTTGGGTTCCTAGCGCGTGGTACTGGGTTCGAGTCCCGGCCGGAACGAAAATCTTCAATGTATATATACCTTTTCTAATTTGAAAATTCTTTTTTTTTTTCATTTTCTTTTTTTTGCAAATATCGATTATTTATGTACGGAAGAAAATTCTGAGTCAGTTTAATCATTCGACCTTTAGATTTCAAAGATTTTAGATCAATAATTACCAAGGTGCATTTTTTGTTTTTATTATAATTAAGACACCGATCAACAGAGATCCGATAGTATATTGGCCATTGGCGAGAGCGTTGGGCTTCCATGAGTGTCGCCCTGGGTTCAAATCCCAGCCGGAAAGGAAATCTTAAATGCAAATATTTTTTTCTAATTTTATAATTCTTTTTTTTTTATTTTTCCCTTTTGCGAAGTCAGTCAGTCAGTCTGACAGTCAATCAGTCAAGCACTCAGTCATTCAGTCTCAGTCAGTCAGTCCAGTCAGTCAGTCACTCAGTCAGTCAGTTAGTCCTTCAGCCAGTCAGTCAAGCAGTCAGTCATTTAGTCTCAGTCAGTCAGTCATTCAGTCAGTCAGTCAGTCAGGCAGTCAGTCAGTCAGTCAGTCGGTCAGTCCTGTGCAGTCAGTTAGTCACTAAAGCAGTCAGTCAGTCTCAGTCAGTCAGTCAGTCAGTCAGTCCAGTCCAGTCTCAGTCAGTCACTCAGTCAGTCTCGGTCAGTCAGTCAGTCAGTCATTCAGTCAGTCAGTCAGTCAGGCAGTCAGTCAGTCGGTCAGCCTTATTCAGTCAGTCTGTCAGTCAGTCAGTCAGCCTTATTCAGTCAGTCTGTCAGTCATCCTTATTCAGTCAGTCTGTCAGTCAGTCAGTCGGTCAGTCCTGTCCAGTCAGTTAGTCAGTCAAGCAGTCAGTCAGTCAGTGTCAGTCAGTCTCAGTCAGTCAGTTAGTCAGTCAGTCAGTCAGTCAGTCCAGTCTCAGTCAGTCAGGCAGTTAGTCAGTCAGTCTCGGTCAGTCAGTGAGTCAGTCAGTCAGTATCAGTCAGTCAGTGAGTCAGTCTGTCAGTCAGGCAGTATCAGTCAGGCAGTAAGACTCCGCTCGACAGAACTCCGATAGCCTAATGGCTAGACCGCTGGTCTTCCAAGCGAGTGGCCTGGGTTCGAGTCCCAGCCGGAGCGAATATCTTCAATGTATATATTTCTTTTCTAATTTGAAAATTCTTTTTTTTTTTTCAATTTCTTTCCTTTGCAATTATTGATTATTTATGTAGGGAAGAAAATTCTGAGTCAGTTTAATTTTTCGACACGAAGATTTCAAAGTGTTTAAATAAACAATTACCAAGGTGCATTTTTTGTTTTTATTATATTTAAAACTCCCACCGACAGAGCTCCCATAGACTAATGGCTAGACCGTTGGGTTCCTAGCGCGTGGTACTGGGTTCGAGTCCCGGCCGGAACGAAAATCTTCAATGTATATATACCTTTTCTAATTTGAAAATTCTTTTTTTTTTCATTTTCTTTCTTTTGCAAATATCGATTATTTATGTACGGAAGAAAATTCTGAGTCAGTTTAATCATTCGACCTTTAGATTTCAAAGATTTTAGATCAATAATTACCAAGGTGCATTTTTTGTTTTTATTATAATTAAGACACCGATCAACAGAGATCCGATAGTATATTGGCGAGAGCGTTGGGCTTCCATGAGTGTCGCCCTGGGTTCAAATCCCAGCCGGAAAGGAAATCTTAAATGCAAATATTTTTTTCTAATTTTATAATTCTTTTTTTTTTATTTTTCCCTTTTGCGAAGTCAGTCAGTCAGTCTGACAGTCAATCAGTCAAGCACTCAGTCATTCAGTCTCAGTCAGTCAGTCCAGTCAGTCAGTCACTCAGTCAGTCAGTTAGTCCTTCAGCCAGTCAGTCAAGCAGTCAGTCATTTAGTCTCAGTCAGTCAGTCATTCAGTCAGTCAGTCAGTCAGGCAGTCAGTCAGTCAGTCAGTCGGTCAGTCCTGTGCAGTCAGTTAGTCACTAAAGCAGTCAGTCAGTCTCAGTCAGTCAGTCAGTCAGTCAGTCCAGTCCAGTCTCAGTCAGTCAGTCAGTCAGTCTCGGTCAGTCAGTCAGTCAGTCATTCAGTCAGTCAGTCAGTCAGGCAGTCAGGCAGTCGGTCAGCCTTATTCAGTCAGTCTGTCAGTCATCCTTATTCAGTCAGTCTGTCAGTCAGTCAGTCGGTCAGTCCTGTCCAGTCAGTTAGTCAGTCAAGCAGTCAGTCAGGTAGTCAAGCAGTCAGTCAGTCAGTGTCAGTCAGTCATTTAGTCATTCAGTCAGTCAGTGAAATAGCCAGTCAGAGAGTCAAGCAGTCAGTCAGTCAGTCTCAGTCAGTCAGTTAGTCAGTCAGTCAGTCAGTCAGTAAGTCCAGTCTCAGTCAGTCAGGCAGTTAGTCAGTCAGTCTCGGTCAGTCAGTGAGTCAGTCAGTCAGTATCAGTCAGTCAGTGAGTCAGTCTGTCAGTCAGGCAGTATCAGTCAGGCAGTAAGACTCCGCTCGACAGAACTCCGATAGCCTAATGGCTAGACCGCTGGTCTTCCAAGCGAGTGGCCTGGGTTCGAGTCCCAGCCGGAGCGAATATCTTCAATGTATATATTTCTTTTCTAATTTGAAAATTCTTTTTTTTTTCAATTTCTTTCCTTTGCAATTATTGATTATTTATGTAGGGAAGAAAATTCTGAGTCAGTTTAATTTTTCGACACGAAGATTTCAAAGTGTTTAAATAAACAATTACCAAGGTGCATTTTTTGTTTTTATTATATTTAAAACTCCCACCGACAGAGCTCCCATAGACTAATGGCTAGAGTGTTAGGCTTCCAAGCGAGTGGCCCTGGTTTCGAGTCCCAGCCTGAACGAAAATCTTCAATGTATACTTTTAGTTTCTAATTTGAAATTTCTTCTTCTTTTTTTTTTTAATTTTTCTCTTTTGCGAATATTGATTATTTATGTAGGGAGAAAAATTCTGAGTCAGTTTAATTATTCGACCTGTAAATTTCAAAGTGTTTGAATCAATAATTACCAAGGTGCATTTTTTGTTTTTATTATATTTAAGACTTCCATCGACAGAGCTCCGATAGCCTAATGGCTAGACCGTTGGGTTCCTAGCGCGTGGTACTGGGTTCGAGTCCCGGCCGGAACGAAAATCTTCAATGTATATATACCTTTTCTAATTTGAAAATTCTTTTTTTTTTTCATTTTCTTTTTTTTTGCAAATATCGATTATTTATGTACGGAAGAAAATTCTGAGTCAGTTTAATCATTCGACCTTTAGATTTCAAAGATTTTAGATCAATAATTACCAAGGTGCATTTTTTGTTTTTATTATAATTAAGACACCGATCAACAGAGATCCGATAGTATATTGGCTATTGGCGAGAGCGTTGGGCTTCCATGAGTGTCGCCCTGGGTTCAAATCCCAGCCGGAAAGGAAATCTTAAATGCAAATATTTTTTTCTAATTTTATAATTCTTTTTTTTTATTTTTCCCTTTTGCGAAGTCAGTCAGTCAGTCTGACAGTCAATCAGTCAAGCACTCAGTCATTCAGTCTCAGTCAGTCAGTCCAGTCAGTCAGTCACTCAGTCAGTCAGTTAGTCCTTCAGCCAGTCAGTCAAGCAGTCAGTCATTTAGTCTCAGTCAGTCAGTCAGTCAGGCAGTCAGTCAGTCAGTCAGTCGGTCAGTCCTGTGCAGTCAGTTAGTCACTAAAGCAGTCAGTCAGTCTCAGTCAGTCAGTCAGTCAGTCAGTCCAGTCCAGTCTCAGTCAGTCACTCAGTCAGTCTCGGACAGTCAGTCAGTCAGTCATTCAGTCAGTCAGTCAGTCAGGCAGTCAGTCAGTCGGTCAGCCTTATTCAGTCAGTCTGTCAGTCAGTCAGTCAGCCTTATTCAGTCAGTCTGTCAGTCATCCTTATTCAGTCAGTCTGTCAGTCAGTCAGTCGGTCAGTCCTGTCCAGTCAGTTAGTCAGTCAAGCAGTCAGTCAGTCAGTGTCAGTCAGTCTCAGTCAGTCAGTTAGTCAGTCAGTCAGTCAGTCAGTCAGTCAGTCCAGTCTCAGTCAGTCAGGCAGTTAGTCAGTCAGTCTCGGTCAGTCAGTGAGTCAGTCAGTCAGTATCAGTCAGTCAGTGAGTCAGTCTGTCAGTCAGGCAGTATCAGTCAGGCAGTAAGACTCCGCTCGACAGAACTCCGATAGCCTAATGGCTAGACCGCTGGTCTTCCAAGCGAGTGGCCTGGGTTCGAGTCCCAGCCGGAGCGAATATCTTCAATGTATATATTTCTTTTCTAATTTGAAAATTCTTTTTTTTTTTCAATTTCTTTCCTTTGCAATTATTGATTATTTATGTAGGGAAGAAAATTCTGATTCAGTTTAATTTTTCGACACGAAGATTTCAAAGTGTTTAAATAAACAATTACCAAGGTGCATTTTTTGTTTTTATTATATTTAAAACTCCCACCGACAGAGCTCCCATAGACTAATGGCTAGAGTGTTAGGCTTCCAAGCGAGTGGCCCTGGGTTCGAGTCCCATCCTGAACGAAAATCTTCAATGTATACTTTTAGTTTCTAATTTGAAATTTCTTCTTCTTTTTTTTTTTTAATTTTTCTCTTTTGCGAATATTGATTATTTATGTAGGGAGAAAAATTCTGAGTCAGTTTAATTATTCGACCTGTAAATTTCAAAGTGTTTGAATCAATAATTACCAAGGTGCATTTTTTGTTTTTATTATATTTAAGACTTCCATCGACAGAGCTCCGATAGCCTAATGGCTAGACCGTTGGGTTCCTAGCGCGTGGTACTGGGTTCGAGTCCCGGCCGGAACGAAAATCTTCAATGTATATATACCTTTTCTAATTTGAAAATTCTTTTTTTTTTTCATTTTCTTTCTTTTGCAAATATCGATTATTTATGTACGGAAGAAAATTCTGAGTCAGTTTAATCATTCGACCTTTAGATTTCAAAGATTTTAGATCAATAATTACCAAGGTGCATTTTTTGTTTTTATTATAATTAAGACACCGATCAATAGAGATCCGATAGTATATTGGCGAGAGCGTTGGGCTTCCATGAGTGTCGCCCTGGGTTCAAATCCCAGCCGGAAAGGAAATCTTAAATGCAAATATTTTTTTCTAATTTTATAATTCTTTTTTTTTATTTTTCCCTTTTGCGAAGTCAGTCAGTCAGTCTGACAGTCAATCAGTCAAGCACTCAGTCATTCAGTCTCAGTCAGTCAGTCCAGTCAGTCAGTCACTCAGTCAGTCAGTTAGTCCTTCAGCCAGTCAGTCAAGCAGTCAGTCATTTAGTCTCAGTCAGTCAGTCATTCAGTCAGTCAGTCAGTCAGGCAGTCAGTCAGTCAGTCAGTCGGTCAGTCCTGTGCAGTCAGTTAGTCACTAAAGCAGTCAGTCAGTCTCAGTCAGTCAGTCAGTCAGTCAGTCCAGTCCAGTCTCAGTCAGTCAGTCAGTCAGTCTCGGTCAGTCAGTCAGTCAGTCATTCAGTCAGTCAGTCAGTCAGGCAGTCAGGCAGTCGGTCAGCCTTATTCAGTCAGTCTGTCAGTCAGTCAGTCAGCCTTATTCAGTCAGTCTGTCAGTCATCCTTATTCAGTCAGTCTGTCAGTCAGTCAGTCGGTCAGTCCTGTCCAGTCAGTTAGTCAGTCAAGCAGTCAGTCAGTCAGTGTCAGTCAGTCATTTAATCATTCAGTCAGTCAGTGAAATAGCCAGTCAGAGAGTCAAGCAGTCAGTCAGTCAGTCTCAGTCAGTCAGTTAGTCAGTCAGTCAGTCAGTCAGTCAGTCAGTCCAGTCTCAGTCAGTCAGGCAGTTAGTCAGTCAGTCTCGGTCAGTCAGTGAGTCAGTCAGTCAGTATCAGTCAGTCAGTGAGTCAGTCTGTCAGTCAGGCAGTATCAGTCAGGCAGTAAGACTCCGCTCGACAGAACTCCGATAGCCTAATGGCTAGACCGCTGGTCTTCCAAGCGAGTGGCCTGGGTTCGAGTCCCAGCCGGAGCGAATATCTTCAATGTATATATTTCTTTTCTAATTTGAAAATTCTTTTTTTTTCAATTTCTTTCGTTTGCAATTATTGATTATTTATGTAGGGAAGAAAATTCTGAGTCAGTTTAATTTTTCGACACGAAGATTTCAAAGTGTTTAAATAAACAATTACCAAGGTGCATTTTTTGTTTTTATTATATTTAAAACTCCCACCGACAGAGCTCCCATAGACTAATGGCTAGAGTGTTAGGCTTCCAAGCGAGTGGCCCTGGGTTCGAGTCCCAGCCTGAACGAAAATCTTCAATGTATACTTTTAGTTTCTAATTTGAAATTTCTTCTTCTTTTTTTTTTTTAATTTTTCTCTTTTGCGAATATTGATTATTTATGTAGGGAGAAAAATTCTGAGTCAGTTTAATTATTCGACCTGTAAATTTCAAAGTGTTTGAATCAATAATTACCAAGGTGCATTTTTTGTTTTTATTATATTTAAGACGTCCATCGACAGAGCTCCGATAGCCTAATGGCTAGACCGTTGGGTTCCTAGCGCGTAGTACTGGGTTCGAGTCCCGGCCGGAACGAAAATCTTCAATGTATATATACCTTTTCTAATTTGAAAATTCTTTTTTTTTCATTTTCTTTCTTTTGCAAATATCGATTATTTATGTACGGAAGAAAATTCTGAGTCAGTTTAATCATTCGACCTTTAGATTTCAAAGATTTTAGATCAATAATTACCAAGGTGCATTTTTTGTTTTTATTATAATTAAGACACCGATCAACAGAGATCCGATAGTATATTGGCGAGAGCGTTGGGCTTCCATGAGTGTCGCCCTGGGTTCAAATCCCAGCCGGAAAGGAAATCTTAAATGCAAATATTTTTTTCTAATTTTATAATTCTTTTTTTTTTATTTTCCCTTTTGCGAAGTCAGTCAGTCAGTCTGACAGTCAATCAGTCAAGCACTCAGTCATTCAGTCTCAGTCAGTCAGTCCAGTCAGTCAGTCACTCAGTCAGTCAGTTAGTCCTTCAGCCAGTCAGTCAAGCAGTCAGTCATTTAGTCTCAGTCAGTCAGTCATTCAGTCAGTCAGTCAGTCAGGCAGTCAGTCAGTCAGTCAGTCGGTCAGTCCTGTGCAGTCAGTTAGTCACTAAAGCAGTCAGTCAGTCTCAGTCAGTCAGTCAGTCAGTCAGTCCAGTCCAGTCTCAGTCAGTCAGTCAGTCAGTCTCGGTCAGTCAGTCAGTCAGTCATTCAGTCAGTCAGTCAGTCAGGCAGTCAGTCAGTCGGTCAGCCTTATTCAGTCAGTCTGTCAGTCAGTCAGTCAGCCTTATTCAGTCAGTCTGTCAGTCATCCTTATTCAGTCAGTCTGTCAGTCAGTCAGTCGGTCAGTCCTGTCCAGTCAGTTAGTCAGTCAAGCAGTCAGTCAGGTAGTCAAGCAGTCAGTCAGTCAGTGTCAGTCAGTCATTTAGTCATTCAGTCAGTCAGTGAAATAGCCAGTCAGAGAGTCAAGCAGTCAGTCAGTCAGTCTCAGTCAGTCAGTTAGTCAGTCAGTCAGTCAGTCAGTCAGTCAGTCCAGTCTCAGTCAGTCAGGCAGTTAGTCAGTCAGTCTCGGTCAGTCAGTGAGTCAGTCAGTCAGTATCAGTCAGTCAGTGAGTCAGTCTGTCAGTCAGGCAGTATCAGTCAGGCAGTAAGACTCCGCTCGACAGAACTCCGATAGCCTAATGGCTAAACCGCTGGTCTTCCAAGCGAGAGGCCTGGGTTCGAGTCCCAGCCGGAGCGAATATCTTCAATGTATATATTTCTTTTCTAATTTGAAAATTCTTTTTTTTTCAATTTCTTTCCTTTGCAATTATTGATTATTTATGTAGGGAAGAAAATTCTGAGTCAGTTTAATTTTTCGACACGAAGATTTCAAAGTGTTTAAATAAACAATTACCAAGGTGCATTTTTTGTTTTTATTATATTTAAAACTCCCACCGACAGAGCTCCCATAGACTAATGGCTAGAGTGTTAGGCTTCCAAGCGAGTGGCCCTGGGTTCGAGTCCCAGCCTGAACGAAAATCTTCAATGTATACTTTTAGTTTCTAATTTGAAATTTCTTCTTCTTCTTTTTTTTTTTAATTTTTCTCTTTTGCGAATATTGATTATTTATGTAGGGAGAAAAATTCTGAGTCAGTTTAATTATTCGACCTGTAAATTTCAAAGTGTTTGAATCAATAATTACCAAGGTGCATTTTTTGTTTTTATTATATTTAAGACTTCCATCGACAGAGCTCCGATAGCCTAATGGCTAGACCGTTGGGTTCCTAGCGCGTGGTACTGGGTTCGAGTCCCGGCCGGAACGAAAATCTTCAATGTATATATACCTGTTCTAATTTGAAAATTCTTTTTTTTTTTCATTTTCTTTCTTTTGCAAATATCGATTATTTATGTACGGAAGAAAATTCTGAGTCAGTTTAATCATTCGACCTTTAGATTTCAAAGATTTTAGATCAATAATTACCAAGGTGCATTTTTTGTTTTTATTATAATTAAGACACCGATCAACAGAGATCCGATAGTATATTGGCGAGAGCGTTGGGCTTCCATGAGTGTCGCCCTGGGTTCAAATCCCAGCCGGAAAGGAAATCTTAAATGCAAATATTTTTTTCTAATTTTATAATTCTTTTTTTTTTATTTTCCCTTTTGCGAAGTCAGTCAGTCAGTCTGACAGTCAATCAGTCAAGCACTCAGTCATTCAGTCTCAGTCAGTCAGTCCAGTCAGTCAGTCACTCAGTCAGTCAGTCAGTCACTCAGTCAGTCAGTTAGTCCTTCAGCCAGTCAGTCAAGCAGTCAGTCATTTAGTCTCAGTCAGTCAGTCATTCAGTCAGTCAGTCAGTCAGGCAGTCAGTCAGTCAGTCAGTCGGTCAGTCCTGTGCAGTCAGTTAGTCACTAAAGCAGTCAGTCAGTCTCAGTCAGTCAGTCAGTCAGTCTCGGTCAGTCAGTCAGTCAGTCATTCAGTCAGTCAGTCAGTCAGGCAGTCAGTCAGTCGGTCAGCCTTATTCAGTCAGTCTGTCAGTCAGTCAGTCAGCCTTATTCAGTCAGTCTGTCAGTCATCCTTATTCAGTCAGTCTGTCAGTCAGTCAGTCGGTCAGTCCTGTCCAGTCAGTTAGTCAGTCAAGCAGTCAGTCAGGTAGTCAAGCAGTCAGTCAGTCAGTGTCAGTCAGTCATTTAGTCATTCAGTCAGTCAGTGAAATAGCCAGTCAGAGAGTCAAGCAGTCAGTCAGTCAGTCTCAGTCAGTCAGTTAGTCAGTCAGTCAGTCAGTCAGTCAGTCAGTCCAGTCTCAGTCAGTCAGGCAGTTAGTCAGTCAGTCTCGGTCAGTCAGTGAGTCAGTCAGTCAGTATCAGTCAGTCAGTGAGTCAGTCTGTCAGTCAGGCAGTATCAGTCAGGCAGTAAGACTCCGCTCGACAGAACTCCGATAGCCTAATGGCTAGACCGCTGGTCTTCCAAGCGAGAGGCCTGGGTTCGAGTCCCAGCCGGAGCGAATATCTTCAATGTATATATTTCTTTTCTAATTTGAAAATTCTTTTTTTTTCAATTTCTTTCCTTTGCAATTATTGATTATTTATGTAGGGAAGAAAATTCTGAGTCAGTTTAATTTTTCGACACGAAGATTTCAAAGTGTTTAAATAAACAATTACCAAGGTGCATTTTTTGTTTTTATTATATTTAAAACTCCCACCGACAGAGCTCCCATAGACTAATGGCTAGAGTGTTAGGCTTCCAAACGAGTGGCCCTGGGTTCGAGTCCCAGCCTGAACGAAAATCTTCAATGTATACTTTTAGTTTCTAATTTGAAATTTCTTCTTCTTTTTTTTTAATTTTTCTCTTTTGCGAATATTGATTATTTATGTAGGGAGAAAAATTCTGAGTCAGTTTAATTATTCGACCTGTAAATTTCAAAGTGTTTGAATCAATAATTACCAAGGTGCATTTTTTGTTTTTATTATATTTAAAACTCCCACCGACAGAGCTCCCATAGACTAATGGCTAGAGTGTTAGGCTTCCAAGCGAGTGGCCCTGGGTTCGAGTCCCAGCCTGAACGAAAATCTTCAATGTATACTTTTAGTTTCTAATTTGAAATTTCTTCTTCTTTTTTTTTTAATTTTTCTCTTTTGCGAATATTGATTATTTATGTAGGGAGAAAAATTCTGAGTCAGTTTAATTATTCGACCTGTAAATTTCAAAGTGTTTGAATCAATAATTACCAAGGTGCATTTTTTGTTTTTATTATATTTAAGACTTCCATCGACAGAGCTCCGAGAGCCTAATGGCTAGACCGTTGGGTTCCTAGCGCGTGGTACTGGGTTCGAGTCCCGGCCGGAACGAAAATCTTCAATGTATATATACCTTTTCTAATTTGAAATTCTTTTTTTTTTTCATTTTCTTTCTTTTGCAAATATCGATTATTTATGTACGGAAGAAAATTCTGAGTCAGTTTAATCATTCGACCTTTAGATTTCAAAGATTTTAGATCAATAATTACCAAGGTGCATTTTTTGTTTTTATTATAATTAAGACACCGATCAACAGAGATCCGATAGTATATTGGCGAGAGCGTTGGGCTTCCATGAGTGTCGCCCTGGGTTCAAATCCCAGCCGGAATGGAAATCTTAAATGCAAATGTTTTTATCTAATTTTATAATTCTTTTTTTTTTATTTTTCCCTTTTGCGAAGTCAGTCAGTCAGTCTGACAGTCAATCAGTCAAGCACTCAGTCATTCAGTCTCAGTCAGTCAGTCCAGTCAGTCAGTCACTCAGTCAGTCAGTTAGTCCTTCAGCCAGTCAGTCAAGCAGTCAGTCATTTAGTCTCAGTCAGTCAGTCATTCAGTCAGTCAGTCAGTCAGGCAGTCAGTCAGTCAGTCAGTCGGTCAGTCCTGTGCAGTCAGTTAGTCACTAAAGCAGTCAGTCAGTCTCAGTCAGTCAGTCAGTCAGTCAGTCCAGTCCAGTCTCAGTCAGTCAGTCAGTCAGTCTCGGTCAGTCCTGTGCAGTCAGTTAGTCACTAAAGCAGTCAGTCAGTCAAGCAGTCAGTCAGTCAGTCTCAGTCAGTCAGTCAGTCAGTCAGTCCAGTCTCAGTCAGTCAGGCAGTTAGTCAGTCAGTCTCGGTCAGTCAGTGAGTCAGTCAGTCAGTATCAGTCAGTCAGTGAGTCAGTCTGTCAGTCAGGCAGTATCAGTCAGGCAGTAAGACTCCGCTCGACAGAACTCCGATAGCCTAATGGCTAGACCGCTGGTCTTCCAAGCGAGTGGCCTGGGTTCGAGTCCCAGCCGGAGCGAATATCTTCAATGTATATATTTCTTTTCTAATTTGAAAATTCTTTTTTTTTCAATTTCTTTCCTTTGCAATTATTGATTATTTATGTAGGGAAGAAAATTCTGAGTCAGTTTAATTTTTCGACACGAAGATTTCAAAGTGTTTAAATAAACAATTACTAAGGTGCATTTTTTGTTTTTATTATATTTAAACTCCCACCGACAGAGCTCCCATAGACTAATGGCTAGAGTGTTAGGCTTCCAAGCGAGTGGCCCTGGGTTCGAGTCCCAGCATGAACGAAACTCTTCAATGTATACTTTTAGTTTCTAATTTGAAACTTCTTCTTCTTTTTTTTTTAATTTTTCTCTTTTGCGAATATTGATTATTTATGTAGGGAGAAAAATTCTGAGTCAGTTTAATTATTCGACCTGTAAATTTCAAAGTGTTTGAATCAATAATTACCAAGGTGCATTTTTTGTTTTTATTATATTTAAGACTTCCATCGACAGAGCTCCGATAGCCTAATGGCTAGACCGTTGGGTTCCTAGCGCGTGGTACTGGGTTCGAGTCCCGGCCGGAAAGGAAATCTTAAATGCAAATATTTTTTTCTAATTTTATAATTCTTTTTTTTTATTTTTCCCTTTTGCGAAGTCTGTCAGTCAGTCTGACAGTCAATCAGTCAAGCACTCAGTCATTCAGTCTCAGTCAGTCAGTCCAGTCAGTCAGTCACTCAGTCAGTCAGTTAGTCCTTCAGCCAGTCAGTCAAGCAGTCAGTCATTTAGTCTCAGTCAGTCAGTCATTCAGTCAGTCAGTCAGTCAGGCAGTCAGTCAGTCAGTCAGTCGGTCAGTCCTGTGCAGTCAGTTAGTCACTAAAGCAGTCAGTCAGTCTCAGTCAGTCAGTCAGTCAGTCAGTCCAGTCCAGTCTCAGTCAGTCAGTCAGTCAGTCTCGGTCAGTCAGTCAGTCAGTCATTCAGTCAGTCAGTCGGTCAGCCTTATTCAGTCAGTCTGTCAGTCAGTCAGTCAGTCAGCCTTATTCAGTCAGTCTGTCAGTCATCCTTATTCAGTCAGTCTGTCAGTCAGTCGGTCAGTCCTGTCCAGTCAGTTAGTCAGTCAAGCAGTCAGTCAGGTAGTCAAGCAGTCAGTCAGTCAGTGTCAGTCAGTCATTTAGTCATTCAGTCAGTCAGTGCAATAGCCAGTCAGAGAGTCAAGCAGTCAGTCAGTCAGTCTCAGTCAGTCAGTTAGTCAGTCAGTCAGTCAGTCAGTCAGTCAGTCAGTCCAGTCTCAGTCAGTCAGGCAGTTAGTCAGTCAGTCTCGGTCAGTCAGTGAGTCAGTCAGTCAGTATCAGTCAGTCAGTATCAGTCAGTCAGTGAGTCAGTCTGTCAGTCAGGCAGTATCAGTCAGGCAGTAAGACTCCGCTCGACAGAACTCCGATAGCCTAATGGCTAGACCGCTGGTCTTCCAAGCGAGTGGCCTGGGTTCGAGTCCCAGCCGGAGCGAATATCTTCAATGTATATATTTCTTTTCTAATTTGAAAATTCTTTTTTTTTCAATTTCTTTCCTTTGCAATTATTGATTATTTATGTAGGGAAGAAAATTCTGAGTCAGTTTAATTTTTCGACACGAAGATTTCAAAGTGTTTAAATAAACAATTACCAAGGTGCATTTTTTGTTTTTATTATATTTAAAACTCCCACCGACAGAGCTCCCATAGACTAATGGCTAGAGTGTTAGGCTTCCAAGCGAGTGGCCCTGGGTTCGAGTCCCAGCCTGAACGAAAATCTTCAATGTATACTTTTAGTTTCTAATTTGAAATTTCTTCTTCTTTTTTTTTTTTAATTTTTCTCTTTTGCGAATATTGATTATTTATGTAGGGAGAAAAATTCTGAGTCAGTTTAATTAATCGACCTGTAAATTTCAAAGTGTTTGAATCAATAATTACCAAGATGCATTTTTTGTTTTTATTATATTTAATACTTCCATCGACAGAGCTCCGACAGCCTAATGGCTAGACCGTTGGGTTCCTACCGCGTGGTACTGGGTTCGAGTCCCGGACGGAACGAAAATCTTCAATGTATATATACCTTTTCTAATTTGAAAATTCTTTTTTTTTCATTTTCTTTCTTTTGCAAATATCGATTATTTATGTACGGAAGAAAATTCTGAGTCAGTTTAATCATTCGACCTTTAGATTTCAAAGATTTTAGATCAATAATTACCAAGGTGCATTTTTTGTTTTTATTATAATTAAGACACCGATCAACAGAGATCCGATAGTATATTGGCGAGAGCGTTGGGCTTCCATGAGTGTCGCCCTGGGTTCAAATCCCAGCCGGAAAGGAAATCTTAAATGCAAATATTTTTTTCTAATTTTATAATTCTTTTTTTTTATTTCTCCCTTTTGCGAAGTCAGTCAGTCAGTCTGACAGTCAATCAGTCAAGCACTCAGTCATTCAGTCAGTCAAGTCAGTCAGTCACTCAGTCAGTCAGTTAGTCCTTCAGCCAGTCAGTCAAGCAGACAGTCATTTAGTCTCAGTCAGTCAGTCATTCAGTCAGTCAGTCAGTCAGGCAGTCAGTCAGTCAGTCAGTCGGTCAGTCCTGTGCAGTCAGTTAGTCATTAAAGCAGTCAGTCAGTCTCAGTCAGTCAGTCAGTCCAGTCCAGTCTCAGTCAGTCAGTCAGTCAGTCTCGGTCAGTCAGTCAGTCAGTCATTCAGTCAGTCAGTCAGTCAGGCAGTCAGTCAGTCGGTCAGCCTTATTCAGTCAGTCTGTCAGTCAGTCAGTCAGTCAGCCTTATTCAGTCAGTCTGTCAGTCATCCTTATTCAGTCAGTCTGTCAGTCAGTCAGTCGGTCAGTCCTGTCCAGTCAGTTAGTCAGTCAAGCAGTCAGTCAGGTAGTCAAGCAGTCAGTCAGTCAGTGTCAGTCAGTCATTTAGTCATTCAGTCAGTCAGTGAAATAGCCAGTCAGAGAGTCAAGCAGTCAGTCAGTCAGTCTCAGTCAGTCAGTTAGTCAGTCAGTCAGTCAGTCAGTCAGTCAGTCCAGTCTCAGTCAGTCAGGCAGTTAGTCAGTCAGTCTCGGTCAGTCAGTGAGTCAGTCAGTCAGTATCAGTCAGTCAGTGAGTCAGTCTGTCAGTCAGGCAGTATCAGTCAGGCAGTAAGACTCCGCTCGACAGAACTCCGATAGCCTAATGGCTAGACCGCTGGTCTTCCAAGCGAGTGGCCTGGGTTCGAGTCCCAGCCGGAGCGAATATCTTCAATGTATATATTTCTTTTCTAATTTGAAAATTCTTTTTTTTTTCAATTTCTTTCCTTTGCAATTATTGATTATTTATGTAGGGAAGAAAATTCTGAGTCAGTTTAATTTTTCGACACGAAGATTTCAAAGTGTTTAAATAAACAATTACCAAGGTGCATTTTTTGTTTTTATTATATTTAAAACTCCCACCGACAGAGCTCCCATAGACTAATGGCTAGAGTGTTAGGCTTCCAAGCGAGTGGCCCTGGGTTCGAGTCCCAGCCTGAACGAAAATCTTCAATGTATACTTTTAGTTTCTAATTTGAAATTTCTTCTTCTTTTTTTTTTTAATTTTTCTCTTTTGCGAATATTGATTATTTATGTAGGGAGAAAAATTCTGAGTCAGTTTAATTAATCGACCTGTAAATTTCAAAGTGTTTGAATCAATAATTACCAAGATGCATTTTTTGTTTTTATTATATTTAATACTTCCATCGACAGAGCTCCGACAGCCTAATGGCTAGACCGTTGGGTTCCTACCGCGTGGTACTGGGTTCGAGTCCCGGACGGAACGAAAATCTTCAATGTATATATACCTTTTCTAATTTGAAAATTCTTTTTTTTTCATTTTCTTTCTTTTGCAAATATCGATTATTTATGTACGGAAGAAAATTCTGAGTCAGTTTAATCATTCGACCTTTAGATTTCAAAGATTTTAGATCAATAATTACCAAGGTGCATTTTTTGTTTTTATTATAATTAAGACACCGATCAACAGAGATCCGATAGTATATTGGCGAGAGCGTTGGGCTTCCATGAGTGTCGCCCTGGGTTCAAATCCCAGCCGGAAAGGAAATCTTAAATGCAAATATTTTTTTCTAATTTTATAATTCTTTTTTTTTATTTCTCCCTTTTGCGAAGTCAGTCAGTCAGTCTGACAGTCAATCAGTCAAGCACTCAGTCATTCAGTCAGTCAAGTCAGTCAGTCACTCAGTCAGTCAGTTAGTCCTTCAGCCAGTCAGTCAAGCAGACAGTCATTTAGTCTCAGTCAGTCAGTCATTCAGTCAGTCAGTCAGTCAGGCAGTCAGTCAGTCAGTCAGTCGGTCAGTCCTGTGCAGTCAGTTAGTCATTAAAGCAGTCAGTCAGTCTCAGTCAGTCAGTCAGTCCAGTCCAGTCTCAGTCAGTCAGTCAGTCAGTCTCGGTCAGTCAGTCAGTCAGTCATTCAGTCAGTCAGTCAGTCAGGCAGTCAGTCAGTCGGTCAGCCTTATTCAGTCAGTCTGTCAGTCAGTCAGTCAGTCAGCCTTATTCAGTCAGTCTGTCAGTCATCCTTATTCAGTCAGTCTGTCAGTCAGTCAGTCGGTCAGTCCTGTCCAGTCAGTTAGTCAGTCAAGCAGTCAGTCAGGTAGTCAAGCAGTCAGTCAGTCAGTGTCAGTCAGTCATTTAGTCATTCAGTCAGTCAGTGAAATAGCCAGTCAGAGAGTCAAGCAGTCAGTCAGTCAGTCTCTGTCAGTCAGTCAGTCAGTCAGTCAGTCCAGTCTCAGTCAGTCAGGCAGTTAGTCAGGCAGTCTCGGTCAGTCAGTGAGTCAGTCAGTCAGTATCAGTCAGTCAGTGAGTCAGTCTGTCAGTCAGTCCAGTCTCAGTCAGTCAGTAAGACTCCGCTCGACAGAACTCCGATAGCCTAATGGCTTGACCGCTGGTCTTCCAAACGAGTGGCCTGGGTTCGAGTCCCAGCCGGAGCGAATATCTTCAATGTATATATTTCTTTTCTAATTTGAAAATTCTTTTTTTTTCAATTTCTTTCCTTTACAATTATTGATTATTTATGTAGGGAAGAAAATTCCGAGTCAGTTTAATTTTTCGACACAAAGATTTCAAAGTGTTTAAATAAACAATTACCAAGGTGCATTTTTTGTTTTTATTATATTTAAAATTCCCACCGACAGAGCTCCCATAGACTAATGGCTAGAGTGTTAGGCTTCCAAGCGAGTGGCCCTGGGTTCGAGTCCCAGCCTGAACGAAAATCTTCAATGAATACTTTAGTTTCTAATTTGAAATTTCTTCTTCTTTTTTTTTTAATTTTTCTATTTTGCGAATATTGATTATTTATGTAGGGAGAAAAATTCTGAGTCAGTTTAATTATTCGACCTGTAAATTTCAAAGTGTTTGAATCAATAATTACCAAGGTGCATTTTTTGTTTTTATTATATTTAAGACTTCCATCGGCAGAGCTCCGATAGCCTAATGGCTAGACCGTTGGGTTCCTAGCGCGTGGTACTGGGTTCGAGTCCCGGCCGGAACGAAAATCTTCAATGTATATATACCTTTCCTAATTTGAAAATTCTTTTTTTTTTCAATTTCTTTCTTTTGCAAATATCGATTATTTATGTACGGAAGAAAATTCTGAGTCAGTTTAATCATTCGACCTTTAGATTTCAAAGATTTTAGATCAATAATTACCAAGGTGCATTTTTTGTTTTTATTATAATTAAGACACCGATCAACAGAGATCCGATAGTATATTGGCGAGAGCGTTGGGCTTCCATGAGTGTCGCCCTGGGTTCAAAGCCCAGCCGGAAAGGAAATCTTAAATGCAAATATTTTTTTCTAATTTTATAATTCTTTTTTTTATTTTTCCCTTTTGCGAAGTCAGTCAGTCAGTCTGACAGTCAATCAGTCAAGCACTCAGTCATTCAGTCTCAGTCAGTCAGTCCAGTCAGTCAGTCACTCAGTCAGTCAGTTAGTCCTTCAGCCAGTCAGTCAAGCAGACAGTCATTTAGTCTCAGTCAGTCAGTCATTCTGTCAGTCAGTCAGTCAGGCAGTCAGTCAGTCAGTCAGTCGGTCAGTCCTGTGCAGTCAGTTAGTCACTAAAGCAGTCAGTCAGTCTCAGTCAGTCAGTCAGTCCAGTCCAGTCTCAGTCAGTCAGTCAGTCAGTCTCGGTCAGTCAGTCAGTCAGTCATTCAGTCAGTCAGTCAGTCAGGCAGTCAGTCAGTCGGTCAGCCTTATTCAGTCAGTCTGTCAGTCAGTCAGTCAGTCAGCCTTATTCAGTCAGTCTGTCAGTCCTCCTTATTCAGTCAGTCTGTCAGTCAGTCAGTCGGTCAGTCCTGTCCAGTCAGTTAGTCAGTCAAGCAGTCAGTCAGGTATTCAAGCAGTCTGTCAGTCAGTGTCAGTCAGTCATTTAGTCATTCAGTCAGTCAGTGAAATAGCCAGTCAGAGAGTCAAGCAGTCAGTCAGTCAGTCACAGTCAGTCAGTTAGTCAGTCAGTCAGTCAGTCAGTCAGTCAGTCCAGTCTCAGTCAGTCAGGCAGTTAGTCAGTCAGTCTCGGTCAGTCAGTGAGTCAGTCAGTCAGTATCAGTCAGTCAGTGAGTCAGTCTGTCAGTCAGGCAGTAAGACTCCGCTCGACAGAACTCCGATAGCCTAATGGCTAGACCGCTGGTCTTCCAAGCGAGTGGCCTGGGTTCGAGTCCCAGCCGGAGCGAATATCTTCAATGTATATATTTCTTTTCTAATTTGAAAATTCTTTTTTTTTTTCAATTTCTTTCCTTTGCAATTATTGATTATTTATGTAGGGAAGAAAATTCTGAGTCAGTTTAATTTTTCGACACGAAGATTTCAAAGTGTTTAAATAAACAATTACCAAGGTGCATTTTTTGTTTTTATTATATTTAAAACTCCCACCGACAGAGCTCCCATAGACTAATGGCTAGAGTGTTAGGCTTCCAAGCGAGTGGCCCTGGGTTCGAGTCCCAGCCTGAACGAAAATCTTCAATGTATACTTTTCGTTTCTAATTGGAAATTTCTTCCTCTTTTTTTTTTTTAATTTTTCTCTTTTGCGAATATTGATTATTTATGTAGGGAGAAAAATTCTGAGTCAGTTTAATTATTCGACCTGTAAATTTCAAAGTGTTTGAATCAATAATTACCAAGGTGCATTTTTTGTTTTTATTATATTTAAGACTTCCATCGACAGAGCTCCGATAGCCTAATGGCTAGACCGTTGGGTTCCTAGCGCGTGGTACTGGGTTCGAGTCCCGGCCGGAACGACAATCGTCAATGTATATATACCTTTTCTAATTTGAAAATTCTTTTTTTTTTCATTTTCTTTCTTTTGCAAATATCGATTATTTATGTACGGAAGAAAATTCTGAGTCAGTTTAATCATTCGACCTTTAGATTTCAAAGATTTTAGATCAATAATTACCAAGGTGCATTTTTTGTTTTTATTATAATTAAGACACCGATCAACAGAGATCCGATAGTATATTGGCGAGAGCGTTGGGCTTCCATGAGTGTCGCCCTGGGTTCAAATCCCAGCCGGAAAGGAAATCTTAAATGCAAATATTTTTTTCTAATTTTATAATTCTTTTTTTTATTTTTCCCTTTTGCGAAGTCAGTCAGTCAGTCTGACAGTCAATCAGTCAAGCACTCAGTCATTCAGTCTCAGTCAGTCAGTCCAGTCAGTCAGTCACTCAGTCAGTCAGTTAGTCCTTCAGCCAGTCAGTCAAGCAGACAGTCATTTAGTCTCAGTCAGTCAGTCATTCAGTCAGTCAGTCAGTCAGGCAGTCAGTCAGTCAGTCAGTCGGTCAGTCCTGTGCAGTCAGTTAGTCACTAAAGCAGTCAGTCAGTCTCAGTCAGTCAGTCAGTCCAGTCCAGTCTCAGTCAGTCAGTCAGTCAGTCAGTCTCGGTCAGTCAGTCAGTCAGTCATTCAGTCAGTCAGTCAGTCAGGCAGTCAGTCAGTCGGTCAGCCTTATTCAGTCAGTCTGTCAGTCAGTCAGTCAGTCAGCCTTATTCAGTCAGTCTGTCAGTCATCCTTATTCAGTCAGTCTGTCAGTCACTCAGTCGGTCAGTCCTGTCCAGTCAGTTAGTCAGTCAAGCAGTCAGTCAGGTATTCAAGCAGTCAGTCAGTCAGTGTCAGTCAGTCATTTAGTCATTCAGTCAGTCAGTGAAATAGCCAGTCAGAGAGTCAAGCAGTCAGTCAGTCAGTCTCAGTCAGTCAGTTAGTCAGTCAGTCAGTCAGTCAGTCAGTCAGTCCAGTCTCAGTCAGTCAGGCAGTTAGTCAGTCAGTCTCGGTCAGTCAGTGAGTCAGTCAGTTAGTATCAGTCAGTCAGTGAGTCAGTCTGTCAGTCAGGCAGTATCAGTCAGGCAGTAAGACTCCGCTCGACAGAACTCCGATAGCCTAATGGCTAGACCGCTGGTCTTCCAAGCGAGTGGCCTGGGTTCGAGTCCCAGCCGGAGCGAATATCTTCAATGTATATATTTCTTTTCTAATTTGAAAATTCTTTTTTTTTTCAATTTCTTTCCTTTACAATTATTGATTATTTATGTAGGGAAGAAAATTCTGAGTCAGTTTAATTTTTCGACACGAAGATTTCAAAGTGTTTAAATAAACAATTACCAAGGTGCATTTTTTGTTTTTATTATATTTAAAACACCCACCGACAGAGCTCCCATAGACTAATGGCTAGAGTGTTAGGCTTCCAAGCGAGTGGCCCTGGGTTCGAGTCCCAGCCTGAACGAAAATCTTCAATGTATACTTTTAGTTTCTAATTTGAAATTTCTTCTTCTTTTTTTTTTAAATTTTTCTCTTTTGCGAATATTGATTATTTATGTAGGGAGAAAAATTCTGAATCAGTTTAATTATTCGACCTGTAAATTTCAAAGTGTTTGAATCAATAATTACCAAGGTGCATTTTTTGTTTTTATTATATTTAAGACTTCCATCGACAGAGCTCCGATAGCCTAATGGCTAGACCGTTGGGTTCCTAGCGCGTGGTACTGGGTTCGAGTCCCGGACGGAACGAAAATCTTCAATGTATATATACCTTTTCTAATTTGAAAATTCTTTTTTTTTAATTTTCTTTCTTTTGCAAATATCGATTATTTATGTACGGAAGAAAATTCTGAGTCAGTTTAATCATTCGACCTTTAGATTTCAAAGATTTTAGATCAATAATTACTAAGGTGCATTTTTTGTTTTTATTATAATTAAGAAACCGATCAACAGAGATCCGATAGTATATTGGCGAGAGCGTTGGGCTTCCATGAGTGTCGCCCTGGGTTCAAATCCCAGCCGGAAAGGAAATCTTAAATGCAAATATTTTTTTCTAATTTTATAATTCTTTTTTTTTTATTTTTCCCTTTTGCGAAGTCAGTCAGTCAGTCTGACAGTCAATCAGTCAAGCACTCAGTCATTCAGTCTCAGTCAGTCAGTCCAGTCAGTCAGTCACTCAGTCAGTCAGTTAGTCCTTCAGCCAGTCAGTCAAGCAGTCAGTCATTTAGTCTCAGTCAGTCAGTCATTCAGTCAGTCAGTCAGTCAGGCAGTCAGTCAGTCAGTCAGTCGGTCAGTCCTGTGCAGTCAGTTAGTCACTAAAGCAGTCAGTCAGTCAGTCAGTCCAGTCCAGTCTCAGTCAGTCAGTCAGTCAGTCTCGGTCAGTCAGTCAGTCAGTCATTCAGTCAGTCAGTCAGTCAGGCAGTCAGTCAGTCGGTCAGCCTTATTCAGTCAGTCTGTCAGTCAGTCAGTCAGTCAGCCTTATTCAGTCAGTCTGTCAGTCATCCTTATTCAGTCAGTCTGTCAGTCACTCAGTCGGTCAGTCCTGTCCAGTCAGTTAGTCAGTCAAGCAGTCAGTCAGGTATTCAAGCAGTCAGTCAGTCAGTGTCAGTCAGTCATTTAGTCATTCAGTCAGTCAGTGAAATAGCCAGTCAGAGAGTCAAGCAGTCAGTCAGTCAGTCTCAGTCAGTCAGTTAGTCAGTCAGTCAGTCAGTCAGTCAGTCAGTCCAGTCTCAGTCAGTCAGGCAGTTAGTCAGTCAGTCTCGGTCAGTCAGTGAGTCAGTCAGTCAGTATCAGTCAGTCAGTGAGTCAGTCTGTCAGTCAGGCAGTATCAGTCAGGCAGTAAGACTCCGATCGACAGAACTCCGATAGCCTAATGGCTAGACCGCTGGTCTTCCAAGCGAGTGGCCTGGGTTCGAGTCCCAGCCGGAGCGAATATCTTCAATGTATATATTTCTTTTCTAATTTGAAAATTCTTTTTTTTTTCAATTTCTTTCCTTTGCAATTATTGATTATTTATGTAGGGAAGAAAATTCTGAGTCAGTTTAATTTTTCGACACAAAGATTTCAAAGTGTTTAAATAAACAATTACCAAGGTGCATTTTTTGTTTTTATTATATTTAAAACACCCACCGACAGAGCTCCCATAGACTAATGGCTAGAGTGTTAGGCTTCCAAGCGAGTGGCCCTGGGTTCGAGTCCCAGCCTGAACGAAAATCTTCAATGTATACTTTTAGTTTCTAATTTGAAATTTCTTCTTCTTTTTTTTTTAATTTTTCTATTTTGCGAATATTGATTATTTATGTAGGGAGAAAAATTCTGAGTCAGTTTAATTATTCGACCTGTAAATTTCAAAGTGTTTGAATCAATAATTACCAAGGTGCATTTTTTGTTTTTATTATATTTAAGACTTCCATCGACAGAGCTCCGATAGCCTAATGGCTAGACCGTTGGGTTCCTAGCGCGTGGTACTGGGTTCGAGTCCCTGCCGGAACGAAAATCTTCAATGTATATATACCTTTCCTAATTTGAAAATTCTTTTTTTTTCATTTTCTTTCTTTTGCAAATATCGATTATTTATGTACGGAAGAAAATTCTGAGTCAGTTTAATCATTCGACCTTTAGATTTCAAAGATTTTAGATCAATAATTACTAAGGTGCATTTTTTGTTTTTATTATAATTAAGAAACCGATCAACAGAGATCCGATAGTATATTGGCGAGAGCGTTGGGCTTCCATGAGTGTCGCCCTGGGTTCAAATCCCAGCCGGAAAGGAAATCTTAAATGCAAATATTTTTTTCTAATTTTATAATTCTTTTTTTTTTATTTTTCCCTTTTGCGAAGTCAGTCAGTCAGTCTGACAGTCAATCAGTCAAGCACTCAGTCATTCAGTCTCAGTCAGTCAGTCCAGTCAGTCAGTCACTCAGTCAGTCAGTTAGTCCTTCAGCCAGTCAGTCAAGCAGTCAGTCATTTAGTCTCAGTCAGTCAGTCAGTCAGGCAGTCAGTCAGTCGGTCAGTCGGTCAGTCCTGTGCAGTCAGTTAGTCACTAAAGCAGTCAGTCAGTCTCAGTCAGTCAGTCAGTCAGTCAGTCCAGTCCAGTCTCAGTCAGTCAGTCAGTCAGTCTCGGTCAGTCAGTCAGTCAGTCATTCAGTCAGTCAGTCAGTCAGGCAGTCAGTCAGTCGGTCAGCCTTATTCAGTCAGTCTGTCAGTCAGTCAGTCAGTCAGCCTTATTCAGTCAGTCTGTCAGTCATCCTTATTCAGTCAGTCTGTCAGTCAGTCAGTCGGTCAGTCCTGTCCAGTCAGTTAGTCAGTCAAGCAGTCAGTCAGGTAGTCAAGCAGTCAGTCAGTCAGTGTCAGTCAGTCATTTAGTCATTCAGTCAGTCAGTGAAATAGCCAGTCAGAGAGTCAAGCAGTCAGTCAGTCAGTCTCAGTCAGTCAGTTAGTCAGTCAGTCAGTCAGTCAGTCAGTCAGTCCAGTCTCAGTCAGTCAGGCAGTTAGTCAGTCAGTCTCGGTCAGTCAGTGAGTCAGTCAGTCAGTATCAGTCAGTCAGTGAGTCAGTCTGTCAGTCAGGCAGTATCAGTCAGGCAGTAAGACTCCGCTCGAGGGAACTCCGATAGCCTAATGGCTAGACCGCTGGTCTTCCAAGCGAGTGGCCTGGGTTCGAGTCCCAGCCGGAGCGAATATCTTCAATGTATATATTTCTTTTCTAATTTGAAAATTCTTTTTTTTTTCAATTTATTTCCTTTGCAATTATTGATTATTTATGTAGGGAAGAAAATTCTGAGTCAGTTTAATTTTTCGACACGAAGATTTCAAAGTGTTTAAATAAACAATTACCAAGGTGCATTTTTTGTTTTTATTATATTTAAAATTCCCACCGACAGAGCTCCCATAGACTAATGGCTAGAGTGTTAGGCTTCCAAGCGAGTGGCCCTGGGTTCGAGTCCCAGCCTGAACGAAAATCTTCAATGTATACTTTTCGTTTCTAATTTGAAATTTCTTCCTCTTTTTTTTTTAATTTTTCTCTTTTGCGAATATTGATTATTTATGTAGGGAGAAAAATTCTGAGTCAGTTTAATTATTCGACCTGTAAATTTCAAAGTGTTTGAATCAATAATTACCAAGGTGCATTTTTTGTTTTCATTATATTTAAGACTTCCATCGACAGAGCTCCGATAGCCTAATGGCTAGACCGTTGGGTTCCTAGCGCGTGGTACTGGGTTCGAGTCCCGGCCGGAAAGGAAATCTTAAATGCAAATATTTTTTTCTAATTTTATAATTCTTTTTTTTTTATTTTTCCCTTTTGCGAAGTCAGTCAGTCAGTCTGACAGTCAATCAGTCAAGCACTCAGTCATTCAGTCTCAGTCAGTCAGTCCAGTCAGTCAGTCACTCAGTCAGTCAGTTAGTCCTTCAGCCAGTCAGTCAAGCAGACAGTCATTTAGTCTCAGTCAGTCAGTCATTCAGTCAGTCAGTCAGTCAGGCAGTCAGTCAGTCAGTCAGTCGGTCAGTCCTGTGCAGTCAGTTAGTCACTAAAGCAGTCAGTCAGTCTCAGTCAGTCAGTCAGTCCAGTCCAGTCTCAGTCAGTCAGTCAGTCAGTCTCGGTCAGTCAGTCAGTCAGTCATTCAGCCAGTCAGTCAGGCAGTCAGTCAGTCGGTCAGCCTTATTCAGTCAGTCTGTCAGTCAGTCAGTCAGTCAGCCTTATTCAGTCAGTCTGACAGTCCTCCTTATTCAGTCAGTCTGTCAGTCAGTCAGTCGGTCAGTCCTGTCCAGTCAGTTAGTCAGTCAAGCAGTCAGTCAGGTATTCAAGCAGTCAGTCAGTCAGTGTCAGTCAGTCATTTAGTCATTCAGTCAGTCAGTGAAATAGCCAGTCAGAGAGTCTCGCAGTCAGTCAGTCAGTCTCAGTCAGTCAGTTAGTCAGTCAGTCAGTCAGTTAGTCCAGTCTCAGTCAGTCAGGCAGTTAGTCAGTCAGTCTCGGTCAGTCAGTGAGTCAGTCAGTCAGTATCAGTCAGTCAGTGAGTCAGTCAGTCCAGTCCAGTCTCAGTCAGTCAGTCAGTCAGTCTCGGTCAGTCAGTCAGTCAGTCATTCAGTCAGTCAGTCAGTCAGTCAGGCAGTCAGTCAGTCGGTCAGCCTTATTCAGTCAGTCTGTCAGTCAGTCAGTCAGTCAGCCTTATTCAGTCAGTCTGTCAGTCATCCTTATTCAGTCAGTCTGTCAGTCAGTCGGTCAGTCCTGTCCAGTCAGTTAGTCAGTCAAGCAGTCAGTCAGGTAGTCAAGCAGTCAGTCAGTCAGTGTCAGTCAGTCATTTAGTCATTCAGTCAGTCAGTGAAATAGCCAGTCAGAGAGTCAAGCAGTCAGTCAGTCAGTCTCAGTCAGTCAGTTAGTCAGTCAGTCAGTCAGTCAGTCAGTCCAGTCTCAGTCAGTCAGGCAGTTAGTCAGTCAGTCTCGGTCAGTCAGTGAGTCAGTCAGTCAGTATCAGTCAGTCAGTGAGTCAGTCTGTCAGTCAGGCAGTATCAGTCAGGCAGTAAGACTCCGCTCGACAGAACTCCGATAGCCTAATGGCTAGACCGCTGGTCTTCCAAGCGAGTGGCCTGGGTTCGAGTCCCAGCCGGAGCGAATATCTTCAATGTATATATTTCTTTTCTAATTTGAAAATTCTTTTTTTTTTTCAATTTCTTTCCTTTGCAATTATTGATTATTTATGTAGGGAAGAAAATTCTGAGTCAGTTTAATTTTTCGACACGAAGATTTCAAAGTGTTTAAATAAACAATTACCAAGGAGCATTTTTTGTTTTTATTATATTTAAAACTCCCACCGACAGAGCTCCCATAGACTAATGGCTAGAGTGTTAGGCTTCCAAGCGAGTGGCCCTGGGTTCGAGTCCCAGCCTGAACGAAAATCTTCAATGTATACTTTTAGTTTCTAATTTGAAATTTCTTCTTCTTTTTTTTTTAATTTTTCTCTTTTGCGAATATTGATTATTTATGTAGGGAGAAAAATTCTGAGTCAGTTTAATTATTCGACCTGTAAATTTCAAAGTGTTTGAATCAATAATTACCAAGGTGCATTTTTTGTTTTTATTATATTTAAGACTTCCATCGACAGAGCTCCGATAGCCTAATGGCTAGACCGTTGGGTTCCTAGCGCGTGGTACTGGGTTCGAGTCCCGGCCGGAACGAAAATCTTCAATGTATATATACCTTTTCTAATTTGAAAATTCTTTTTTTTTTCATTTTCTTTTTTTTGCAAATATCGATTATTTATGTACGGAAGAAAATTCTGAGTCAGTTTAATCATTCGACCTTTAGATTTCAAAGATTTTAGATCAATAATTACCAAGGTGCATTTTTTGTTTTTATTATAATTAAGACACCGATCAACAGAGATCCGATAGTATATTGGCTATTGGCGAGAGCGTTGGGCTTCCATGAGTGTCGCCCTGGGTTCAAATCCCAGCCGGAAAGGAAATCTTAAATGCAAATATTTTTTTCTAATTTTATAATTCTTTTTTTTTATTTTTCCCTTTTGCGAAGTCAGTCAGTCAGTCTGACAGTCAATCAGTCAAGCACTCAGTCATTCAGTCTCAGTCAGTCAGTCCAGTCAGTCAGTCACTCAGTCAGTCAGTTAGTCCTTCAGCCAGTCAGTCAAGCAGTCAGTCATTTAGTCTCAGTCAGTCAGTCATTCAGTCAGTCAGTCAGTCAGGCAGTCAGTCAGTCAGTCAGTCGGTCAGTCCTGTGCAGTCAGTTAGTCACTAAAGCAGTCAGTCAGTCTCAGTCAGTCAGTCAGTCAGTCAGTCCAGTCCAGTCTCAGTCAGTCACTCAGTCAGTCTCGGTCAGTCAGTCAGTCAGTCATTCAGTCAGTCAGTCAGTCAGGCAGTCAGTCAGTCGGTCAGCCTTATTCAGTCAGTCTGTCAGTCAGTCAGTCAGCCTTATTCAGTCAGTCTGTCAGTCATCCTTATTCAGTCAGTCTGTCAGTCAGTCAGTCGGTCAGTCCTGTCCAGTCAGTTAGTCAGTCAAGCAGTCAGTCAGTCAGTGTCAGTCAGTCTCAGTCAGTCAGTTAGTCAGTCAGTCAGTCAGTCAGTCAGTCAGTCCAGTCTCAGTCAGTCAGGCAGTTAGTCAGTCAGTCTCGGTCAGTCAGTGAGTCAGTCAGTCAGTATCAGTCAGTCAGTGAGTCAGTCTGTCAGTCAGGCAGTATCAGTCAGGCAGTAAGACTCCGCTCGACAGAACTCCGATAGCCTAATGGCTAGACCGCTGGTCTTCCAAGCGAGTGGCCTGGGTTCGAGTCCCAGCCGGAGCGAATATCTTCAATGTATATATTTCTTTTCTAATTTGAAAATTCTTTTTTTTTTTTCAATTTCTTTCCTTTGCAATTATTGATTATTTATGTAGGGAAGAAAATTCTGAGTCAGTTTAATTTTTCGACACGAAGATTTCAAAGTGTTTAAATAAACAATTACCAAGGTGCATTTTTTGTTTTTATTATATTTAAAACTCCCACCGACAGAGCTCCCATAGACTAATGGCAAGAGTGTTAGGCTTCCAAGCGAGTGGCCCTGGGTTCGAGTCCCAGCCTGAACGAAAATCTTCAATGTATACTTTTAGTTTCTAATTTGAAATTTCTTCTTCTTTTTTTTTTTTAATTTTTCTCTTTTGCGAATATTGATTATTTATGTAGGGAGAAAAATTCTGAGTCAGTTTAATTATTCGACCTGTAAATTTCAAAGTGTTTGAATCAATAATTACCAAGGTGCATTTTTTGTTTTTATTATATTTAAGACGTCCATCGACAGAGCTCCGATAGCCTAATGGCTAGACCGTTGGGTTCCTAGCGCGTGGTACTGGGTTCGAGTCCCGGCCGGAACGAAAATCTTCAATGTATATATACCTTTTCTAATTTGAAAATTCTTTTTTTTTTCATTTTCTTTCTTTTGCAAATATCGATTATTTATGTACGGAAGAAAATTCTGAGTCAGTTTAATCATTCGACCTTTAGATTTCAAAGATTTTAGATCAATAATTACCAAGGTGCATTTTTTGTTTTTATTATAATTAAGACACCGATCAACAGAGATCCGATAGTATATTGGCGAGAGCGTTGGGCTTCCATGAGTGTCGCCCTGGGTTCAAATCCCAGCCGGAAAGGAAATCTTAAATGCAAATATTTTTTTCTAATTTTATAATTCTTTTTTTTTTATTTTCCCTTTTGCGAAGTCAGTCAGTCAGTCTGACAGTCAATCAGTCAAGCACTCAGTCATTCAGTCTCAGTCAGTCAGTCCAGTCAGTCAGTCACTCAGTCAGTCAGTTAGTCCTTCAGCCAGTCAGTCAAGCAGTCAGTCATTTAGACTCAGTCAGTCAGTCATTCAGTCAGTCAGTCAGTCAGGCAGTCAGTCAGTCAGTCAGTCGGTCAGTCCTGTGCAGTCAGTTAGTCACTAAAGCAGTCAGTCAGTCTCAGTCAGTCAGTCAGTCAGTCAGTCCAGTCCAGTCTCAGTCAGTCAGTCAGTCAGTCTCGGTCAGTCAGTCAGTCAGTCATTCAGTCAGTCAGTCAGTCAGGCAGTCAGTCAGTCGGTCAGCCTTATTCAGTCAGTCTGTCAGTCAGTCAGTCAGCCTTATTCAGTCAGTCTGTCAGTCATCCTTATTCAGTCAGTCTGTCAGTCAGTCAGTCGGTCAGTCCTGTCCAGTCAGTTAGTCAGTCAAGCAGTCAGTCAGGTAGTCAAGCAGTCAGTCAGTCAGTGTCAGTCAGTCATTTAGTCATTCAGTCAGTCAGTGAAATAGCCAGTCAGAGAGTCAAGCAGTCAGTCAGTCAGTCTCAGTCAGTCAGTTAGTCAGTCAGTCAGTCAGTCAGTCAGTCAGTCCAGTCTCAGTCAGTCAGGCAGTTAGTCAGTCAGTCTCGGTCAGTCAGTGAGTCAGTCAGTCAGTATCAGTCAGTCAGTGAGTCAGTCTGTCAGTCAGGCAGTATCAGTCAGGCAGTAAGACCCCGCTCGACAGAACTCCGATAGCCTAATGGCTAGACCGCTGGTCTTCCAAGCGAGAGGCCTGGGTTCGAGTCCCAGCCGGAGCGAATATCTTCAATGTATATATTTCTTTTCTAATTTGAAAATTCTTTTTTTTTCAATTTCTTTCCTTTGCAATTATTGATTATTTATGTAGGGAAGAAAATTCTGAGTCAGTTTAATTTTTCGACACGAAGATTTCAAAGTGTTTAAATAAACAATTACCAAGGTGCATTTTTTGTTTTTATTATATTTAAAACTCCCACCGACAGAGCTCCCATAGACTAATGGCTAGAGTGTTAGGCTTCCAAGCGAGTGGCCCTGGGTTCGAGTCCCAGCCTGAACGAAAATCTTCAATGTATACTTTTAGTTTCTAATTTGAAATGTCTTCTTCTTTTTTTTTTTAATTTTTCTCTTTTGCGAATATTGATTATTTATGTAGGGAGAAAAATTCTGAGTCAGTTTAATTATTCGACCTGTAAATTTCAAAGTGTTTGAATCAATAATTACCAAGGTGCATTTTTTGTTTTTATTATATTTAAGACTTCCATCGACAGAGCTCCGATAGCCTAATGGCTAGACCGTTGGGTTCCTAGCGCGTGGTACTGGGTTCGAGTCCCGGCCGGAACGAAAATCTTCAATGTATATATACCTTTTCTAATTTGAAAATTCTTTTTTTTTTTCATTTTCTTTCTTTTGCAAATATCGATTATTTATGTACGGAAGAAAATTCTGAGTCAGTTTAATCATTCGACCTTTAGATTTCAAAGATTTTAGATCAATAATTACCAAGGTGCATTTTTTGTTTTTATTATAATTAAGACACCGAGCAACAGAGATCCGATAGTATATTGGCGAGAGCGTTGGGCTTCCATGAGTGTCGCCCTGGGTTCAAATCCCAGCCGGAAAGGAAATCTTAAATGCAAATATTTTTTTCTAATTTTATAATTCTTTTTTTTTTTATTTTCCCTTTTGCGAAGTCAGTCAGTCAGTCTGACAGTCAATCAGTCAAGCACTCAGTCATTCAGTCTCAGTCAGTCAGTCCAGTCAGTCAGTCACTCAGTCAGTCAGTTAGTCCTTCAGCCAGTCAGTCAAGCAGTCAGTCATTTAGTCTCAGTCAGTCAGTCATTCAGTCAGTCAGTCAGTCAGGCAGTCAGTCAGTCAGTCAGTCGGTCAGTCCTGTGCAGTCAGTTAGTCACTAAAGCAGTCAGTCAGTCTCAGTCAGTCAGTCAGTCAGTCTCGGTCAGTCAGTCAGTCAGTCATTCAGTCAGTCAGTCAGTCAGGCAGTCAGTCAGTCGGTCAGCCTTATTCAGTCAGTCTGTCAGTCAGTCAGTCAGCCTTATTCAGTCAGTCTGTCAGTCATCCTTATTCAGTCAGTCTGTCAGTCAGTCAGTCGGTCAGTCCTGTCCAGTCAGTTAGTCAGTCAAGCAGTCAGTCAGGTAGTCAAGCAGTCAGTCAGTCAGTGTCAGTCAGTCATTTAGTCATTCAGTCAGTCAGTGAAATAGCCAGTCAGAGAGTCAAGCAGTCAGTCAGTCAGTCTCAGTCAGTCAGTTAGTCAGTCAGTCAGTCAGTCAGTCAGTCAGTCCAGTCTCAGTCATTCAGGCAGTTAGTCAGTCAGTCTCGGTCAGTCAGTGAGTCAGTCAGTCAGTATCAGTCAGTCAGTGAGTCAGTCTGTCAGTCAGGCAGTATCAGTCAGGCAGTAAGACTCCGCTCGACAGAACTCCGATAGCCTAATGGCTAGACCGCTGGTCTTCCAAGCGAGAGGCCTGGGTTCGAGTCCCAGCCGGAGCGAATATCTTCAATGTATATATTTCTTTTCTAATTTGAAAATTCTTTTTTTTTCAATTTCTTTCCTTTGCAATTATTGATTATTTATGTAGGGAAGAAAATTCTGAGTCAGTTTAATTTTTCGACACGAAGATTTCAAAGTGTTTAAATAAACAATTACCAAGGTGCATTTTTTGTTTTTATTATATTTAAAACTCCCACCGACAGAGCTCCCATAGACTAATGGCTAGAGTGTTAGGCTTCCAAACGAGTGGCCCTGGGTTCGAGTCCCAGCCTGAACGAAAATCTTCAATGTATACTTTTAGTTTCTAATTTGAAATTTCTTCTTCTTTTTTTTTAATTTTTCTCTTTTGCGAATATTCATTATTTATGTAGGGAGAAAAATTCTGAGTCAGTTTAATTATTCGACCTGTAAATTTCAAAGTGTTTGAATCAATAATTACCAAGGTGCATTTTTTGTTTTTATTATATTTAAAACTCCCACCGACAGAGCTCCCATAGACTAATGGCTAGAGTGTTAGGCTTCCAAGCGAGTGGCCCTGGGTTCGAGTCCCAGCCTGAACGAAAATCTTCAATGTATACTTTTAGTTTCTAATTTGAAATTTCTTCTTCTTTTTTTTTTAATTTTTCTCTTTTGCGAATATTGATTATTTATGTAGGGAGAAAAATTCTGAGTCAGTTTAATTATTCGACCTGTAAATTTCAAAGTGTTTGAATCAATAATTACCAAGGTGCATTTTTTGTTTTTATTATATTTAAGACTTCCATCGACAGAGCTCCGAGAGCCTAATGGCTAGACCGTTGGGTTCCTAGCGCGTGGTACTGGGTTCGAGTCCCGGCCGGAACGAAAATCTTCAATGTATATATACCTTTTCTAATTTGAAATTCTTTTTTTTTTTCATTTTCTTTCTTTTGCAAATATCGATTATTTATGTACGGAAGAAAATTCTGAGTCAGTTTAATCATTCCACCTTTAGATTTCAAAGATTTTAGATCAATAATTACCAAGGTGCATTTTTTGTTTTTATTATAATTAAGACACCGATCAACAGAGATCCGATAGTATATTGGCGAGAGCGTTGGGCTTCCATGAGTGTCGCCCTGGGTTCAAATCCCAGCCGGAATGGAAATCTTAAATGCAAATGTTTTTTTCTAATTTTATAATTCTTTTTTTTTTATTTTTCCCTTTTGCGAAGTCAGTCAGTCAGTCTGACAGTCAATCAGTCAAGCACTCAGTCATTCAGTCTCAGTCAGTCAGTCCAGTCAGTCAGTCACTCAGTCAGTCAGTTAGTCCTTCAGCCAGTCAGTCAAGCAGTCAGTCATTTAGTCTCAGTCAGTCAGTCATTCAGTCAGTCAGTCAGTCAGGCAGTCAGTCAGTCAGTCAGTCGGTCAGTCCTGTGCAGTCAGTTAGTCACTAAAGCAGTCAGTCAGTCTCAGTCAGTCAGTCAGTCAGTCAGTCCAGTCCAGTCTCAGTCAGTCAGTCAGTCAGTCTCGGTCAGTCCTGTGCAGTCAGTTAGTCACTAAAGCAGTCAGTCAGTCAAGCAGTCAGTCAGTCAGTCTCAGTCAGTCAGTCAGTCAGTCAGTCCAGTCTCAGTCAGTCAGGCAGTTAGTCAGTCAGTCTCGGTCAGTCAGTGAGTCAGTCAGTCAGTATCAGTCAGTCAGTGAGTCAGTCTGTCAGTCAGGCAGTATCAGTCAGGCAGTAAGACTCCGCTCGACAGAACTCCGATAGCCTAATGGCTAGACCGCTGGTCTTCCAAGCGAGTGGCCTGGGTTCGAGTCCCAGCCGGAGCGAATATCTTCAATGTATATATTTCTTTTCTAATTTGAAAATTCTTTTTTTTTCAATTTCTTTCCTTTGCAATTATTGATTATTTATGTAGGGAAGAAAATTCTGAGTCAGTTTAATTTTTCGACACGAAGATTTCAAAGTGTTTAAATAAACAATTACTAAGGTGCATTTTTTGTTTTTATTATATTTAAACTCCCACCGACAGAGCTCCCATAGACTAATGGCTAGAGTGTTAGGCTTCCAAGCGAGTGGCCCTGGGTTCGAGTCCCAGCATGAACGAAACTCTTCAATGTATACTTTTAGTTTCTAATTTGAAACTTCTTCTTCTTTTTTTTTTAATTTTTCTCTTTTGCGAATATTGATTATTTATGTAGGGAGAAAAATTCTGAGTCAGTTTAATTATTCGACCTGTAAATTTCAAAGTGTTTGAATCAATAATTACCAAGGTGCATTTTTTGTTTTTATTATATTTAAGACTTCCATCGACAGAGCTCCGATAGCCTAATGGCTAGACCGTTGGGTTCCTAGCGCGTGGTACTGGGTTCGAGTCCCGGCCGGAAAGGAAATCTTAAATGCAAATATTTTTTTCTAATTTTATAATTCTTTTTTTTTATTTTTCCCTTTTGCGAAGTCTGTCAGTCAGTCTGACAGTCAATCAGTCAAGCACTCAGTCATTCAGTCTCAGTCAGTCAGTCCAGTCAGTCAGTCACTCAGTCAGTCAGTTAGTCCTTCAGCCAGTCAGTCAAGCAGTCAGTCATTTAGTCTCAGTCAGTCAGTCATTCAGTCAGTCAGTCAGTCAGGCAGTCAGTCAGTCAGTCAGTCGGTCAGTCCTGTGCAGTCAGTTAGTCACTAAAGCAGTCAGTCAGTCTCAGTCAGTCAGTCAGTCAGTCAGTCCAGTCCAGTCTCAGTCAGTCAGTCAGTCAGTCTCGGTCAGTCAGTCAGTCAGTCATTCAGTCAGTCAGTCGGTCAGCCTTATTCAGTCAGTCTGTCAGTCAGTCAGTCAGTCAGCCTTATTCAGTCAGTCTGTCAGTCATCCTTATTCAGTCAGTCTGTCAGTCAGTCGGTCAGTCCTGTCCAGTCAGTTAGTCAGTCAAGCAGTCAGTCAGGTAGTCAAGCAGTCAGTCAGTCAGTGTCAGTCAGTCATTTAGTCATTCAGTCAGTCAGTGCAATAGCCAGTCAGAGAGTCAAGCAGTCAGTCAGTCAGTCTCAGTCAGTCAGTTAGTCAGTCACTCAGTCAGTCAGTCAGTCAGTCAGTCCAGTCTCAGTCAGTCAGGCAGTTAGTCAGTCAGTCTCGGTCAGTCAGTGAGTCAGTCAGTCAGTATCAGTCAGTCAGTGAGTCAGTCTGTCAGTCAGGCAGTATCAGTCAGGCAGTAAGACTCCGCTCGACAGAACTCCGATAGCCTAATGGCTAGACCGCTGGTCTTCCAAGCGAGTGGCCTGGGTTCGAGTCCCAGCCGGAGCGAATATCTTCAATGTATATATTTCTTTTCTAATTTGAAAATTCTTTTTTTTTCAATTTCTTTCCTTTGCAATTATTGATTATTTATGTAGGGAAGAAAATTCTGAGTCAGTTTAATTTTTCGACACGAAGATTTCAAAGTGTTTAAATAAACAATTACCAAGGTGCATTTTTTGTTTTTATTATATTTAAAACTCCCACCGACAGAGCTCCCATAGACTAATGGCTAGAGTGTTAGGCTTCCAAGCGAGTGGCCCTGGGTTCGAGTCCCAGCCTGAACGAAAATCTTCAATGTATACTTTTAGTTTCTAATTTGAAATTTCTTCTTCTTTTTTTTTTTAATTTTTCTCTTTTGCGAATATTGATTATTTATGTAGGGAGAAAAATTCTGAGTCAGTTTAATTAATCGACCTGTAAATTTCAAAGTGTTTGAATCAATAATTACCAAGATGCATTTTTTGTTTTTATTATATTTAATACTTCCATCGACAGAGCTCCGACAGCCTAATGGCTAGACCGTTGGGTTCCTACCGCGTGGTACTGGGTTCGAGTCCCGGACGGAACGAAAATCTTCAATGTATATATACCTTTTCTAATTTGAAAATTCTTTTTTTTTCATTTTCTTTCTTTTGCAAATATCGATTATTTATGTACGGAAGAAAATTCTGAGTCAGTTTAATCATTCGACCTTTAGATTTCAAAGATTTTAGATCAATAATTACCAAGGTGCATTTTTTGTTTTTATTATAATTAAGACACCGATCAACAGAGATCCGATAGTATATTGGCGAGAGCGTTGGGCTTCCATGAGTGTCGCCCTGGGTTCAAATCCCAGCCGGAAAGGAAATCTTAAATGCAAATATTTTTTTCTAATTTTATAATTCTTTTTTTTTATTTCTCCCTTTTGCGAAGTCAGTCAGTCAGTCTGACAGTCAATCAGTCAAGCACTCAGTCATTCAGTCTCATTCAGTCAGTCAAGTCAGTCAGTCACTCAGTCAGTCAGTTAGTCCTTCAGCCAGTCAGTCAAGCAGACAGTCATTTAGTCTCAGTCAGTCAGTCATTCAGTCAGTCAGTCAGTCAGGCAGTCAGTCAGTCAGTCAGTCGGTCAGTCCTGTGCAGTCAGTTAGTCATTAAAGCAGTCAGTCAGTCTCAGTCAGTCAGTCAGTCCAGTCCAGTCTCAGTCAGTCAGTCAGTCAGTCTCGGTCAGTCAGTCAGTCAGTCATTCAGTCAGTCAGTCAGTCAGGCAGTCAGTCAGTCGGTCAGCCTTATTCAGTCAGTCTGTCAGTCAGTCAGTCAGTCAGCCTTATTCAGTCAGTCTGTCAGTCATCCTTATTCAGTCAGTCTGTCAGTCAGTCAGTCGGTCAGTCCTGTCCAGTCAGTTAGTCAGTCAAGCAGTCAGTCAGGTAGTCAAGCAGTCAGTCAGTCAGTGTCAGTCAGTCATTTAGTCATTCAGTCAGTCAGTGAAATAGCCAGTCAGAGAGTCAAGCAGTCAGTCAGTCAGTCTCAGTCAGTCAGTTAGTCAGTCAGTCAGTCAGTCAGTCAGTCAGTCCAGTCTCAGTCAGTCAGGCAGTTAGTCAGTCAGTCTCGGTCAGTCAGTGAGTCAGTCAGTCAGTATCAGTCAGTCAGTGAGTCAGTCTGTCAGTCAGGCAGTATCAGTCAGGCAGTAAGACTCCGCTCGACAGAACTCCGATAGCCTAATGGCTAGACCGCTGGTCTTCCAAGCGAGTGGCCTGGGTTCGAGCCCCAGCCGGAGCGAATATCTTCAATGTATATATTTCTTTTCTAATTTGAAAATTCTTTTTTTTTTCAATTTCTTTCCTTTGCAATTATTGATTATTTATGTAGGGAAGAAAATTCTGAGTCAGTTTAATTTTTCGACACGAAGATTTCAAAGTGTTTAAATAAACAATTACCAAGGTTCATTTATTGTTTTTATTATATTTAAAACTCCCACCGACAGAGCTCCCATAGACTAATGGCTAGAGTGTTAGGCTTCCAAGCGAGTGGCCCTGGGTTCGAGTCCCAGCCTGAACGAAAATCTTCAATGTATACTTTTCGTTTCTAATTTGAAATTTCTTCCTCTTTTTTTTTTAAATTTTTCTCTTTTGCGAATATTGATTATTTATGTAGGGAGAAAAATTCTGAGTCAGTTTAATTATTCGACCTGTAAATTTCAAAGTGTTTCAATCAATAATTACCAAGGTGCATTTTTTGTTTTTATTATATTTAAGACTTCCATCGACAGAGCTCCGATAGCCTAATGGCTAGACCGTTGGGTTCCTAGCGCGTGGTACTGGGTTCGAGTCCCGGCCGGAACGAAAATCTTCAATGTATATATACCTTTCCTAATTTGAAAATTCTTTTTTTTTTCAATTTCTTTCTTTTGCAAATATCGATTATTTATGTACGGAAGAAAATTCTGAGTCAGTTTAATCATTCGACCTTTAGATTTCAAAGATTTTAGATCAATAATTACCAAGGTGCATTTTTTGTTTTTATTATAATTAAGACACCGATCAACAGAGATCCGATAGTATATTGGCGAGAGCGTTGGGCTTCCATGAGTGTCGCCCTGGGTTCAAATCCCAGCCGGAAAGGAAATCTTAAATGCAAATATTTTTTTCTAATTTTATAATTCTTTTTTTTTTATTTCTCCCTTTTGCGAAGTCAGTCAGTCAGTCTGACAGTCAATCAGTCAAGCACTCAGTCATTCAGTCTCAGTCAGTCAGTCCAGTCAGTCAGTCACTCAGTCAGTCAGTTAGTCCTTCAGCCAGTCAGTCAAGCAGACAGTCATTTAGTCTCAGTCAGTCAGTCATTCAGACAGTCAGTCAGTCAGGCAGTCAGTCAGTCAGTCAGTCGGTCAGTCCTGTGCAGTCAGTTAGTCACTAAAGCAGTCAGTCAGTCTCAGTCAGTCAGTCAGTCCAGTCCAGTCTCAGTCAGTCAGTCAGTCAGTCTCGGTCAGTCAGTCAGTCATTCAGTCAGGCAGTCAGTCAGTCGGTCAGCCTTATTCAGTCAGTCTGTCAGTCAGTCAGTCAGTCAGCCTTATTCAGTCAGTCTGTCAGTCCTCCTTATTCAGTCAGTCTGTCAGTCAGTCAGTCGGTCAGTCCTGTCCAGTCAGTTAGTCAGTCAAGCAGTCAGTCAGGTATTCAAGCAGTCAGTCAGTCAGTGTCAGTCAGTCATTTAGTCATTCAGTCAGTCAGTGAAATAGCCAGTCAGAGAGTCAAGCAGTCAGTCAGTCAGTCTCTGTCAGTCAGTCAGTCAGTCAGTCAGTCCAGTCTCAGTCAGTCAGGCAGTTAGTCAGTCAGTCTCGGTCAGTCAGTGAGTCAGTCAGTCAGTATCAGTCAGTCAGTGAGTCAGTCTGTCAGTCAGTCCAGTCTCAGTCAGTCAGTAAGACTCCGCTCGACAGAACTCCGATAGCCTAATGGCTTGACCGCTGGTCTTCCAAACGAGTGGCCTGGGTTCGAGCCCCAGCCGGAGCGAATATCTTCAATGTATATATTTCTTTTCTAATTTGAAAATTCTTTTTTTTTTCAATTTCTTTCCTTTGCAATTATTGATTATTTATGTAGGGAAGAAAATTCTGAGTCAGTTTAATTTTTCGACACGAAGATTTCAAAGTGTTTAAATAAACAATTACCAAGGTTCATTTATTGTTTTTATTATATTTAAAACTCCCACCGACAGAGCTCCCATAGACTAATGGCTAGAGTGTTAGGCTTCCAAGCGAGTGGCCCTGGGTTCGAGTCCCAGCCTGAACGAAAATCTTCAATGTATACTTTTCGTTTCTAATTTGAAATTTCTTCCTCTTTTTTTTTTAAATTTTTCTCTTTTGCGAATATTGATTATTTATGTAGGGAGAAAAATTCTGAGTCAGTTTAATTATTCGACCTGTAAATTTCAAAGTGTTTCAATCAATAATTACCAAGGTGCATTTTTTGTTTTTATTATATTTAAGACTTCCATCGACAGAGCTCCGATAGCCTAATGGCTAGACCGTTGGGTTCCTAGCGCGTGGTACTGGGTTCGAGTCCCGGCCGGAACGAAAATCTTCAATGTATATATACCTTTCCTAATTTGAAAATTCTTTTTTTTTTCAATTTCTTTCTTTTGCAAATATCGATTATTTATGTACGGAAGAAAATTCTGAGTCAGTTTAATCATTCGACCTTTAGATTTCAAAGATTTTAGATCAATAATTACCAAGGTGCATTTTTTGTTTTTATTATAATTAAGACACCGATCAACAGAGATCCGATAGTATATTGGCGAGAGCGTTGGGCTTCCATGAGTGTCGCCCTGGGTTCAAATCCCAGCCGGAAAGGAAATCTTAAATGCAAATATTTTTTTCTAATTTTATAATTCTTTTTTTTTTATTTCTCCCTTTTGCGAAGTCAGTCAGTCAGTCTGACAGTCAATCAGTCAAGCACTCAGTCATTCAGTCTCAGTCAGTCAGTCCAGTCAGTCAGTCACTCAGTCAGTCAGTTAGTCCTTCAGCCAGTCAGTCAAGCAGACAGTCATTTAGTCTCAGTCAGTCAGTCATTCAGACAGTCAGTCAGTCAGGCAGTCAGTCAGTCAGTCAGTCGGTCAGTCCTGTGCAGTCAGTTAGTCACTAAAGCAGTCAGTCAGTCTCAGTCAGTCAGTCAGTCCAGTCCAGTCTCAGTCAGTCAGTCAGTCAGTCTCGGTCAGTCAGTCAGTCATTCAGTCAGGCAGTCAGTCAGTCGGTCAGCCTTATTCAGTCAGTCTGTCAGTCAGTCAGTCAGTCAGCCTTATTCAGTCAGTCTGTCAGTCCTCCTTATTCAGTCAGTCTGTCAGTCAGTCAGTCGGTCAGTCCTGTCCAGTCAGTTAGTCAGTCAAGCAGTCAGTCAGGTATTCAAGCAGTCAGTCAGTCAGTGTCAGTCAGTCATTTAGTCATTCAGTCAGTCAGTGAAATAGCCAGTCAGAGAGTCAAGCAGTCAGTCAGTCAGTCTCTGTCAGTCAGTCAGTCAGTCAGTCAGTCCAGTCTCAGTCAGTCAGGCAGTTAGTCAGTCAGTCTCGGTCAGTCAGTGAGTCAGTCAGTCAGTATCAGTCAGTCAGTGAGTCAGTCTGTCAGTCAGTCCAGTCTCAGTCAGTCAGTAAGACTCCGCTCGACAGAACTCCGATAGCCTAATGGCTTGACCGCTGGTCTTCCAAACGAGTGGCCTGGGTTCGAGTCCCAGCCGGAGCGAATATCTTCAATGTATATATTTCTTTTCTAATTTGAAAATTCTTTTTTTTTCAATTTCTTTCCTTTACAATTATTGATTATTTATGTAGGGAAGAAAATTCCGAGTCAGTTTAATTTTTCGACACAAAGATTTCAAAGTGTTTAAATAAACAATTACCAAGGTGCATTTTTTGTTTTTATTATATTTAAAATTCCCACCGACAGAGCTCCCATAGACTAATGGCTAGAGTGTTAGGCTTCCAAGCGAGTGGCCCTGGGTTCGAGTCCCAGCCTGAACGAAAATCTTCAATGTATACTTTAGTTTCTAATTTGAAATTTCTTCTTCTTTTTTTTTTAATTTTTCTATTTTGCGAATATTGATTATTTATGTAGGGAGAAAAATTCTGAGTCAGTTTAATTATTCGACCTGTAAATTTCAAAGTGTTTGAATCAATAATTACCAAGGTGCATTTTTTGTTTTTATTATATTTAAGACTTCCATCGGCAGAGCTCCGATAGCCTAATGGCTAGACCGTTGGGTTTCTAGCGCGTGGTACTGGGTTCGAGTCCCGGCCGGAACGAAAATCTTCAATGTATATATACCTTTCCTAATTTGAAAATTCTTTTTTTTTTCAATTTCTTTCTTTTGCAAATATCGATTATTTATGTACGGAAGAAAATTCTGAGTCAGTTTAATCATTCGACCTTTAGATTTCAAAGATTTTAGATCAATAATTACCAAGGTGCATTTTTTGTTTTTATTATAATTAAGACACCGATCAACAGAGATCCGATAGTATATTGGCGAGAGCGTTGGGCTTCCATGAGTGTCGCCCTGGGTTCAAATCCCAGCCGGAAAGGAAATCTTAAATGCAAATATTTTTTTCTAATTTTATAATTCTTTTTTTTTTATTTTTCCCTTTTGCGAAGTCAGTCAGTCAGTCTGACAGTCAATCAGTCAAGCACTCAGTCATTCAGTCTCAGTCAGTCAGTCCAGTCAGTCAGTCACTCAGTCAGTCAGTTAGTCCTTCATCCAGTCAGTCAAGCAGTCAGTCATTTAGTCTCAGTCAGTCAGTCATTCAGTCAGTCAGTCATTCAGTCAGGCAGTCAGTCAGTCAGTCAGTCGGTCAGTCCTGTGCAGTCAGTTAGTCACTAAAGCAGTCAGTCAGTCTCAGTCAGTCAGTCAGTCCAGTCCAGTCTCAGTCAGTCAGTCAGTCAGTCTCGGTCAGTCAGTCAGTCAGTCATTCAGTCAGTCAGTCAGTCAGGCAGTCAGTCAGTCGGTCAGCCTTATTCAGTCAGTCTGTCAGTCAGTCAGTCAGCCTTATTCAGTCAGTCTGTCAGTCCTCCTTATTCAGTCAGTCTGTCAGTCAGTCAGTCGGTCAGTCCTGTCCAGTCAGTTAGTCAGTCAAGCAGTCAGTCAGGTATTCAAGCAGTCAGTCAGTCAGTGTCAGTCAGTCATTTAGTCATTCAGTCAGTCAGTGAAATAGCCAGTCAGAGAGTCAAGCAGTCAGTCAGTCAGTCTCAGTCAGTCAGTTAGTCAGTCAGTCAGTCAGTCAGTCAGTCAGTCCAGTCTCAGTCAGTCAGGCAGTTAGTCAGTCAGTCTCGGTCAGTCAGTGAGTCAGTCAGTCAGTATCAGTCAGTCAGTGAGTCAGTCTGTCAGTCAGGCAGTATCAGTCAGGCAGTAAGACTCCGCTCGACAGAACTCCGATAGCCTAATGGCTTGACCGCTGGTCTTCCAAACGAGTGGCCTGGGTTCGAGTCCCAGCCGGAGCGAATATCTTCAATGTATATATTTCTTTTCTAATTTGAAAATTCTTTTTTTTTTCAATTTCTTTCCTTTACAATTATTGATTATTTATGTAGGGAAGAAAATTCCGAGTCAGTTTAATTTTTCGACACGAAGATTTCAAAGTGTTTAAATAAACAATTACCAAGGTGCATTTTTTGTTTTTATTATATTTAAAATTCCCACCGACAGAGCTCCCATAGACTAATGGCTAGAGTGTTAGGCTTCCAAACGAGTGGCCATGGGTTCGAGTCCCAGCCTGAACGAAAATCTTCAATGTATACTTTAGTTTCTAATTTGAAATTTCTTCTTCTTTTTTTTTTAATTTTTCTATTTTGCGAATATTGATTATTTATGTAGGGAGAAAAATTCTGAGTCAGTTTAATTATTCGACCTGTAAATTTCAAAGTGTTTGAATCAATAATTACCAAGGTGCATTTTTTGTTTTTATTATATTTAAGACTTCCATCGGCAGAGCTCCGATAGCCTAATGGCTAGACCGTTGGGTTCCTAGCGCGTGGTACTGGGTTCGAGTCCCGGCCGGAACGAAAATCTTCAATGTATATATACCTTTCCTAATTTGAAAATTCTTTTTTTTTTCAATTTCTTTCTTTTGCAAATATCGATTATTTATGTACGGAAGAAAATTCTGAGTCAGTTTAATCATTCGACCTTTAGATTTCAAAGATTTTAGATCAATAATTACCAAGGTGCATTTTTTGTTTTTATTATAATTAAGACACCGATCAACAGAGATCCGATAGTATATTGGCGAGAGCGTTGGGCTTCCATGAGTGTCGCCCTGGGTTCAAATCCCAGCCGGAAAGGAAATCTTAAATGCAAATATTTTTTTCTAATTTTATAATTCTTTTTTTTTTATTTTTCCCTTTTGCGAAGTCAGTCAGTCAGTCTGACAGTCAATCAGTCAAGCACTCAGTCATTCAGTCTCAGTCAGTCAGTCCAGTCAGTCAGTCACTCAGTCAGTCAGTTAGTCCTTCAGCCAGTCAGTCAAGCAGACAGTCATTTAGTCTCAGTCAGTCAGTCATTCAGTCAGTCAGTCAGTCAGGCAGTCAGTCAGTCAGTCAGTCGGTCAGTCCTGTGCAGTCAGTTAGTCACTAAAGCAGTCAGTCAGTCTCAGTCAGTCAGTCAGTCCAGTCCAGTCTCAGTCAGTCAGTCAGTCAGTCTCGGTCAGTCAGTCAGTCAGTCATTCAGTCAGTCAGTCAGTCAGGCAGTCAGTCAGTCGGTCAGCCTTATTCAGTCAGTCTGTCAGTCAGTCAGTCAGTCAGCCTTATTCAGTCAGTCTGTCAGTCCTCCTTATTCAGTCAGTCTGTCAGTCAGTCAGTCGGTCAGTCCTGTCCAGTCAGTTAGTCAGTCAAGCAGTCAGTCAGGTATTCAAGCAGTCAGTCAGTCAGTGTCAGTCAGTCATTTAGTCATTCAGTCAGTCAGTGAAATAGCCAGTCAGAGAGTCAAGCAGTCAGTCAGTCAGTCACAGTCAGTCAGTTAGTCAGTCAGTCAGTCAGTCAGTCAGTCAGTCCAGTCTCAGTCAGTCAGGCAGTTAGTCAGTCAGTCTCGGTCAGTCAGTGAGTCAGTCAGTCAGTATCAGTCAGTCAGTGAGTCAGTCTGTCAGTCAGGCAGTATCAGTCAGGCAGTAAGACTCCGCTCGACAGAACTCCGATAGCCTAATGGCTAGACCGCTGGTCTTCCAAGCGAGTGGCCTGGGTTCGAGTCCCAGCCGGAGCGAATATCTTCAATGTATATATTTCTTTTCTAATTTGAAAATTCTTTTTTTTTTCAATTTCTTTCCTTTGCAATTATTGATTATTTATGTAGGGAAGAAAATTCTGAGTCAGTTTAATTTTTCGACACGAAGATTTCAAAGTGTTTAAATAAACAATTACCAAGGTGCATTTTTTGTTTTTATTATATTTAAAATTCCCACCGACAGAGCTCCCATAGACTAATGGCTAGAGTGTTAGGCTTCCAAGCGAGTGGCCCTGGGTTCGAGTCCCAGCCTGAACGAAAATCTTCAATGTATACTTTTAGTTTCTAATTTGAAATTTCTTCTTCTTTTTTTTTTTAATTTTTCTATTTTGCGAATATTGATTATTTATGTAGGGAGAAAAATTCTGAGTCAGTTTAATTATTCGACCTGTAAATTTCAAAGTGTTTGAATCAATAATTACCAAGGTGCATTTTTTGTTTTTATTATATTTAAGACTTCCATCGGCAGAGCTCCGATAGCCTAATGGCTAGACCGTTGGGTTCCTAGCGCGTGGTACTGGGTTCGAGTCCCGGCCGGAACGAAAATCTTCAATGTATATATACCTTTCCTAATTTGAAAATTCTTTTTTTTTTCAATTTCTTTCTTTTGCAAATATCGATTATTTATGTACGGAAGAAAATTCTGAGTCAGTTTAATCATTCGACCTTTAGATTTCAAAGATTTTAGATCAATAATTACCAAGGTGCATTTTTTGTTTTTATTATAATTAAGACACCGATCAACAGAGATCCGATAGTATATTGGCGAGAGCGTTGGGCTTCCATGAGTGTCGCCCTGGGTTCAAATCCCAGCCGGAAAGGAAATCTTAAATGCAAATATTTTTTTCTAATTTTATAATTCTTTTTTTTTTATTTTTCCCTTTTGCGAAGTCAGTCAGTCAGTCTGACAGTCAATCAGTCAAGCACTCAGTCATTCAGTCTCAGTCAGTCAGTCCAGTCAGTCAGTCACTCAGTCAGTCAGTTAGTCCTTCAGCCAGTCAGTCAAGCAGACAGTCATTTAGTCTCAGTCAGTCAGTCATTCAGTCAGTCAGTCAGTCAGGCAGTCAGTCAGTCAGTCAGTCGGTCAGTCCTGTGCAGTCAGTTAGTCACTAAAGCAGTCAGTCAGTCTCAGTCAGTCAGTCAGTCCAGTCCAGTCTCAGTCAGTCAGTCAGTCAGTCAGTCTCGGTCAGTCAGTCAGTCAGTCATTCAGTCAGTCAGTCAGTCAGGCAGTCAGTCAGTCGGTCAGCCTTATTCAGTCAGTCTGTCAGTCAGTCAGTCAGTCAGCCTTATTCAGTCAGTCTGTCAGTCATCCTTATTCAGTCAGTCTGTCAGTCAGTCAGTCGGTCAGTCCTGTCCAGTCAGTTAGTCAGTCAAGCAGTCAGTCAGGTATTCAAGCAGTCAGTCAGTCAGTGTCAGTCAGTCATTTAGTCATTCAGTCAGTCAGTGAAATAGCCAGTCAGAGAGTCAAGCAGTCAGTCAGTCAGTCTCAGTCAGTCAGTTAGTCAGTCAGTCAGTCAGTCAGTCAGTCAGTCCAGTCTCAGTCAGTCAGGCAGTTAGTCAGTCAGTCTCGGTCAATCAGTGAGTCAGTCAGTCAGTATCAGTCAGTCAGTGAGTCAGTCTGTCAGTCAGGCAGTATCAGTCAGGCAGTAAGACTCCGATCGACAGAACTCCGATAGCCTAATGGCTAGACCGCTGGTCTTCCAAGCGAGTGGCCTGGGTTCGAGTCCCAGCCGGAGCGAATATCTTCAATGTATATATTTCTTTTCTAATTTGAAAATTCTTTTTTTTTTTCAATTTCTTTCCTTTGCAATTATTGATTATTTATGTAGGGAAGAAAATTCTGAGTCAGTTTAATTTTTCGACACGAAGATTTCAAAGTGTTTAAATAAACAATTACCAAGGTGCATTTTTTGTTTTTATTATATTTAAAACTCCCACCGACAGAGCTCCCATAGACTAATGGCTAGAGTGTTAGGCTTCCAAGCGAGTGGCCCTGGGTTCGAGTCCCAGCCTGAACGAAAATCTTCAATGTATACTTTTAGTTTCTAATTTGAAATTTCTTCTTCTTTTTTTTTTAATTTTTCTATTTTGCGAATATTGATTATTTATGTAGGGAGAAAAATTCTGAGTCAGTTTAATTATTCGACCTGTAAATTTCAAAGTGTTTGAATCAATAATTACCAAGGTGCATTTTTTGTTTTTATTATATTTAAGACTTCCATCGACAGAGCTCCGATAGCCTAATGGCTAGACCGTTGGGTTCCTAGCGCGTGGTACTGGGTTCGAGTCCCGGCCGGAACGAAAATCTTCAATGTATATATACCTTTCCTAATTTGAAAATTCTTTTTTTTTTCATTTTCTTTCTTTTGCAAATATCGATTATTTATGTACGGAAGAAAATTCTGAGTCAGTTTAATCATTCGACCTTTAGATTTCAAAGATTTTAGATCAATAATTACCAAGGTGCATTTTTTGTTTTTATTATAATTAAGACACCGATCAACAGAGATCCGATAGTATATTGGCGAGAGCGTTGGGCTTCCATGAGTGTCGCCCTGGGTTCAAATCCCAGCCGGAAAGGAAATCTTAAATGCAAATATTTTTTTCTAATTTTATAATTCTTTTTTTTTTATTTTTCCCTTTTGCGAAGTCAGTCAGTCAGTCTGACAGTCAATCAGTCAAGCACTCAGTCATTCAGTCTCAGTCAGTCAGTCCAGTCAGTCAGTCACTCAGTCAGTCAGTTAGTCCTTCAGCCAGTCAGTCAAGCAGACAGTCATTTAGTCTCAGTCAGTCAGTCATTCAGTCAGTCAGTCAGTCAGGCAGTCAGTCAGTCAGTCAGTCGGTCAGTCCTGTGCAGTCAGTTAGTCACTAAAGCAGTCAGTCAGTCTCAGTCAGTCAGTCAGTCAGTCAGTCCAGTCCAGTCTCAGTCAGTCAGTCAGTCAGTCTCGGTCAGTCAGTCAGTCAGTCATTCAGTCAGTCAGTCAGTCAGGCAGTCAGTCAGTCGGTCAGCCTTATTCAGTCAGTCTGTCAGTCAGTCAGTCAGTCAGCCTTATTCAGTCAGTCTGTCAGTCATCCTTATTCAGTCAGTCTGTCAGTCAGTCAGTCGGTCAGTCCTGTCCAGTCAGTTAGTCAGTCAAGCAGTCAGTCAGGTAGTCAAGCAGTCAGTCAGTCAGTGTCAGTCAGTCATTTAGTCATTCAGTCAGTCAGTG